>NC_062569.1:106361666-106661666 GCF_022837055.1 Prionailurus viverrinus
AATTTCTAGTCATTTCTAATACCATCTGCTGGAGAAAGAGTGGCTCTCATCTTTAAAGGATGTGCTGTGTAAATGTTCGAACAATTATGTACTCTATTTTCCCTATACACCTACCTAAATGTCCATTGTCTTTCTCGCTTTTCTAACCCTCTAGAAACTCTATCTCCAAATGATAACTCACAGAATAAAAAGTATGCCTTCCCATAGTGTTAAGTGGCAAAAGTAGCCATTGGTGTAGAGGGTTAGCTGGATCCTTTTCATGTTTTGACTTCCTTGTGGGGCTATATGTACTGATACAACTTTAAGTGGTAGTAAATTTTATTCTGTGTTCCTTTCTTATTACCACTAATGGACACTTTGGATGTTTGACCTGACTTAGATACTTACAGAGAACACGGATGGAAAGCTTATTATATGGTGCTACTCTCTTGGCTTTGATGTTCTGTAAACCATGTATATGATTGCTTTTAGGGGAAAAGTTCAGACTCTCTGCACTTCAGACATAAGTGAATTCTCTCTGAAACTCGGATTTTAGTCCTGAATCATGAAGTGTATAAGAGTTATGTAAGAACTAAAGATTATTTCTAGATGTTGAAAATGTGGGCAACGTTTTAAACTCATATTTAACAGTATGTTTTGGGAATTGATGCTCTTAGGATTTTAGTGAGAGTGCGTCATCCCTCTATCCTAGGTTTTTGTTATTGTTGTTGCTTTGTTTTTCTGTCTCCTTGAATCCCTTTCAATACAGGGAGAGAAAAAAATATTATTAGTAAATACCATTAACCCATGATAATTTCATGCCTTTCTGTTGGTCACAAAAAGTACACGTTAATTCTCTTAAAAAGGGAATATAAGCAATAAGATCATGTCCTTAATAATGCATTTTTAAGTCAGTAGTGTAGAGTGAAGAATGTTTTTTTCTGTAGAAACAATGCTGTGTATGGTAGTGAGGTTTATAACCTAGTCTACAAAAGTTGGCTTCAATCATGCATAGTATATCAAAAAGAAGCTTCTATAACACATTTATGGTAACAGATCTTCCTTCCCAGGGATACTGAAGAGTACTTCCTAGGGATAGTGAAGAGTACCAGGCCAATTTCCAGACACATTTTTTAAGGAAGCAAATATTGATTTTTCTACAGTCATCTCTCACCTGAATGGCAGGTACCCTGCATCCATATTACTACTCCTTATCTTGTCCAGGTGGCAGACACTATTAATCAATCCCAGAGCCTTTTCCAGGTTGAACCCATACTTGTCCTTCAGAATCCTCAATACAGTGACCCAAGCTTTGATAATGAATTCATTTGTCAGATTATTAAACTGAATCTCAAAATGGGATATGGTCTAACAGTAATGTTTGTGCTGAAAATACATCACAAGAAGTAAGAAGGAGAGAACCTAGCAAGGATCACTGAAAATCAGTGACAGGAATGGATATACAGCTTCAGGTGTATTAACCTTCTGGAGGTGGATCAGTAATCTCATAATTATATATAAGGGATGACACTATGCAATTAATTAGTTCTTCTCTTTAAGGCAAAGTTAAAGCCATCAGTAACAACATCACCTAGTTATTTTTAAATACTAATTAATATGACTAAAAATGTCATGGAACAATAGAATGTTCCTAACTAAATAGTAGGATATTTCTTGCTACAGAGCCTGTAAAATGCCTAGCATGGTGCCTAACACAGAATAGGTATTCAATATGTTTGTTGCTTTTTTCACTTGCCTTTCATTTAAATGATCTAATTCAAGTTCACTATGATTTTTTTTCCTAAAGGATTGACTAAGGGTATTACATAGGATGTTTCTGCTAATATAAAAAGATCATGGCAGAAAAGTAATAGTAAAATATATGTGTATTTATTAAATATCCACCGATAGAGGAGATGGGCTTCCTGCCCATCTGGCATCCAGAGCAAGAGCCAAACCAATACTGTTATTACTTGAGAGGGTCACAGAGAGTTCAAGTATTCAGAGAGCCAATGTCCAAGCCATATGCACAGGGTGGGTTATTCTCACAAAAGCTTTTCATGGAAGATCTTAGCTTATAGCCACAGATAAGAAGGAACTTTATTTTAAGAGGATTAAGGCTAGAATTATTTGTTCATGATGAATGCCAGGATAGCAAAAACTTTCTCCCAGAGCCTGGTAGATGAATCAGGAAACTCAGATCAAAAGAGCTGACTGCCAGGTTAGTGACCTCAGGGAGATGGTATCACAGACTCCACGCTTGTTGGAAAAAATAGTTCAAAAGATTGGGAGGAGTCATTTGAAAAGGTGGTTGGTGTTACACTGGTTATTGATAAGCAACTATTAATACATGGTTCTGTTTTGTGAGTAGTTGCCCATTTTATTACTGTGCTGTGACAAGCCCAAGATTATGTAGGCAACCATAGGGATCCTTTCAGGACCCAGGAATGAGCTCTCCAAATCTGGATCAAGATAACAAAGGCTCTGGAGACCTATGTGTACCCCGATAATGGGGGCAGGTGGGATATTTGGGACCCAGAATACCTAAGTCCAGAGGTCTCTATACAAGGGGAAGGAGGTCTGTTTCTTTCATTTGTTGGTTCATTCATTTTATGTAAATTCTTTCAGAGAATGAACTATGTGCTAGGCACAGAGTTATGTTTTGTGAATGAATAAGGATTTACAAGGCAGTGGAATAGACGGGCATTAATTAAATATTCTCAAAATATACAGCTGCTAACTGTGATAACTGATGTGAAAGGAAAACACAATGAACTCTGGTTTCACCACTATTGGAATCAAGTTTTCAGAAGAAGGAAACATACTCAGGATACCTGATGTTTACTGTGAAACATAAAATACAGAATGTTAGAGCTGAAGGAGGTCTAGGGGTTCATCTAGGTCTTAGAGTTGTTTATTTTGTCAATCTTAAGTCTTGGGCTAAATGAATGGCTAGGGCTTCATTTTTTATTTTAGTTGGTACTTTTAATTTCAGTGATAGAACAAGTCTGGCAATTATATACAGCTCTATGAAGCAAGCATTCCAAATGTTGGTGATCAGCTTCTACACACTTTTTAAACCACATGAGTAATACTATAAAGTATAGTAATAGTTTCTCTGCAAATTCAAGTCTATGCTTATTGAGAAACTGTTATCTCAGTAATGTAAATTAATCTCCATAATGTATTAAATATATGAGTTAAATCTGAACCAACAAAATTGTATGCCTATGTGTGATTTTTTGTTGTATTTATGCAAACATTTAAAAACTGTGAAATTTCATGTATATTGCCCTAATATCATCAATATCCAGTTGTTCTTAGTTGAAATGTCCTACTAGGATAACTCCTAAATAGAAAGATCTTAGAATAAGTTTGTTCAATTAGGGTAGAAAAAAGAGAGAGAGATCAAAGTGTGAGAACATTATGAAAACGTTATCATGCTGTTTATAAATGCATCATTAGCGTTAGCATTAAGCTATTGTTAGCAAATATTATTTTCAAACTAAACCAGTAACTGTGATTAGAAATCCTTTTTGGAAATAACTATACTGGAATTAAAAGGAAAGAAAAGTAAATTCTTTTGGGATAGTGTACTTTACCCCATGATGATAATCTTTTCTTAAGAGATTCAAAATCTTTGAATGTGAAGATTGATGTCGTTCTTATAATCATAGTTGGTTTGTCTGGATGAGGGGATGTATACATTTCTAAATGTCCCAAGAACTGCAGATTGGTTGGTGAAAACAAAACAACCAAATGAGCTGAGGGTCAGAGAAGAGTTTGCCTCCTGCCCACTGTTACTTGAGGCTCATGTATTCACTTTCCAAACAGGGGACCCTTTGTAAAACTACTAGATGTTTAAAAACAAAACAAAACAAGAGGTGGAGAACTACCCTAAACAGGAAAAAAAAAGGCTTTTTCTGCTTCCTTAACCGTAGGTCCTGTGATATTTTTGTTAATTTGTTTTTAGAAATAATTATAGACTACAGAGGAATTTGGGTTGAGAAATGTGAAAAATGCAAATTGAAATCAAGGTAACTACATTTACTTTTTACAGGAATAATGCACACACAAAAAAACATCCTAGAAATATTAAAGATAACCCTGGCTTTGCTCTTGCCTCTTATACAGACTTCCTGGAAAGCTAATCACCTGGTGGGTGATCCCTTCCTAGGAAGTGGTTACCTTACTTGTATTCCCTCTCCCTTACATGAGGAACATAAACAGGCAGCTTGACAGTTTCCTTCCCAGTTAGGATAGCTAGCAGGGTGAAAGGTGTTGAATTCCGCACACAGAGAGATCTTCCTTAGCCAGCTAAAGAATTCATCTAATGATGCTACAAATATTTGTTGAACAAAGCTCTTCTTGGATTTCCTGATCATCCAGTTTTCCTGGCATTTACTGTAAGGTCTCTTCAAACTCCACAGCGTACATCAGGCTGTGCTGCACACACTTTCATTTTCTGACGAGGTCATCAACTGCTGGACCCTCACATCCTTTGCAATTGCTCCAAATTTACTTGAATTTACTGATACTGTTTTTGGTGTTGCTTGCATGATTATGCCTCGCTTTGCCTCTCAAGTCTATCTTCATTCTCTTTTCCTCAGGAACTGATTTGACGAGTGTTGTGATTAAAGCCTGTGTGTGTTTTGGCAACAGGGCCACAGGTAGCTTTCGGGAGTGACAGGACTGGTTTACACTGTTACCTGCCAGTGTGTTTCTGTTCTTCCACACCTGTCTGCATCCATTTCTTCCCTTCTCTGTTCTACTGGTGCCCTTAGCCCTCTGGATTCTGATTAGAGTTAACCAATAGAAGATGCTAGCAAGAGACGGTAGAGTTCAAGAAGTGAGAGGTTGAGGGCTATTATTCCCTGATTCCTCTGCCTCAGCTCTGTGGTTCTGGCAGAGGCTACATACCTCTTACAGGACTCTCCTTAGGATGCTATTCTCCCACGGCATTCATTCCACTAAGTCCTGACAATTTCCTTTTCTCTTTCCCCTTCAGATGGTTATCATTTCCCTTTGTCTTGCTAGTTCCTGGGTACCTCATATCACTTTCTGGTTCCCTAATGCTGCCCAAATGTAAACAATTCTTTTATTAAATTATCTGGTAGGGGCATCTGGGTGACTCAATCTTTTAAGCCTCCGACTCTTGATTTCAGCTCAGGTCATGATTTCATGGTTTGTGAGTTTGAGCCCCACATCAAGCTCTACACTGACAACGCAGAACCTGATGGGGATTCTCTCTCTCTGCCTCTCTCTCTCTTTCTCAAAAATAAATAATAAACTTTAAATAAAAATAAATAAATTATCTTCAAGTGTACCTCCTGTTCCCTGCTGGCACCCCGACTGAAACTACTCTATAGAGCCCCTGTTGCCATGATCCTCTTGATTAATCTGGGAAAAGAAGTGCCTTAGTTTCCTGTAGTTAATATACAGATCAAATACTAAGGTACTGGGAAGCTTGGGTGGCTCTGTCGGTTAAGCATCCCACTCTTGATTGGATGTCAGCTCAGATCATGATCTCACAGTTCGTGGGTTCAAGCTCTGCACTGGGCTGTGTGCTGACATCTTGGAACATGCTTGGGATTCTCTCTCTCTCTGCCCCTTCCCAACTTGTGTGCAAATGGTCTCTCTGTCTCTCTTTTCTCTCAAATAAATAAACATTAAAAAATACTAAGGTACTGAAAAAATTTTCCTTTCAAAAACGAAAGAGAAAGATCATTTATATTTCAGTGATAGGAAAACCCTGATGGGATTTATATAAAAGTGGCTATGAAAGTGAGCAGGTATCAAAATGAAAGCATATGAAGGGATTTAGCTAAAAACAATCCCTTTCTAGTCTACAAATCCCCAAAGGATATCACTCATTTTCTTTTTAGAGAGGTAACAAATGTTGAAATTTGCCAACTTTCACAACCATCCTCACCACTAGATGTCTTATTCATCATTTTATATTTGGGGTCTAAAACAGATCTCAGCACATATTTGAACTCTTAAAAGTGTGTGTTGTATGAGTGAATGAGAAATGGTGGTTATATCTAAGTCACACCTGTTAAGATGGCTAACATTAACAACACAGGAAACGACAAATTTTGGCAAGGATACAGAGAAAGGGGAACCCTCTTGCACTGTTGGTGGGAATGCAAATGGTGCAACCACTCTGGAAAACAGTATGACAGTTCCTCAAAAAGTTAAAAATCGAGCTAACCTATGATCCAGCAATTGGACTAATAGATTTTTACCCAAAGGATACAAAAGTACTGATTTGAAGGAACACATGCACCCTGATGTTTATAGCAGCATTATCAAAAATAGCTAAATTATGAAAAGAACCTAAATGCCCATTGACTGATAAATAAAGAAGATGTGTTATATATATATATATATATATATATATATATATATATACACACACACATATATATTTATATGTATATATGTATATAGAAATATATATGTATATAGAAATACATATATATATATATAACTCAACCATAAGAAAGAATGGAATCTTGCCATTTGCAATGACATGATTGGAGATAGAGTGTATTATGCTAAGAGAAATAAATCGGTCAGAGAAAGACAAATACCATATGATTTCACTCATGTGGAAATTAAGAAACAAAACAGATAAATATGAGGAAGGGAAAGAAAAATAAAATTAGATTAAACAGAGGGAGGCAAACCGTAAGAGACTCTTAACTCTAGAGAACAAACTAAGAGTTGCTGAAGGTGGGGAGGTGGGGTTGATCAGATGGGTTATATGGATGATGGGCATTAAGGAGGGCACTTGTTGCGATGAGAACTGGGTGTTATATGTAAGCGATGAATCACGAAATTCTACTTCTGAAACCAATACTATACTATATGTTACCTGGAATTTAAATAAAATCTTGGAAAGGAAAAAAAGAAAAGAAAAGAAACACTTGCTCATGCATGTTCATAGCATCATAGTTCACAATAGCCAGGTGGTGAAAATAGCCCAAATATTTGTTAACAGATGAATGCATAAACACAGTTTGGTATAGACATACTATAGAATAGTATTCAGCCATGGTAAGTAACGAAATATTGATACATGCTACAAAATGGATAGTTCTTGAAAACATTATGCTAAGTGGAAGAAATTAGACACAAACAGTCACACACTATATGATGCCATTTGTAAGAAATTTCTAGAATAGGAAAATGCATAGAAGTAAACCCCAAATTGGTGGATGCCAAGTGTTAGGGGAAGAGAAAAATGGGATAAGTGCTTAATGGTATGGGGTTTCCTTTAAGGGTGATGAAAATGTTTTGGAACTAGATAAAGGTCATGGAACATTGTGAATGTACTAAATGCCACTGAATTGTTTAAGATGGTTAGTTTTATGTTGTATGAATTTTATCTCCATTGGGGAAAAAAAAAGAACCTAAGAAAGACAGAATTCTCGAATCTGGAACCTCTTCCTGTCCATGAAAAAAAAAAAGTAGACGGGAAAGTTTGCTTCAATCCTAACTCTCTGAGCACCCATGCACCCCTTCCTCGCCACCCAGGGATACAGAGGCCATACCCATATGATCCTTTGACGCTAACACTACTGTTACGCGTTTGTCTTTACCTTCTTTCATCTTATTCACTATAGAGTTTTACTTTTGACTTGCACATTCTGCAACACCTCTACCTAAATTTCTTTTCCAATGCATCTTGGTTCTAACTAGTTTTATTCAATGAATATTCTGGGGAAAAAATCAATGTGCTCATTTTTCCTTTTGAAAATCCATTGTAATCTAATCCTTCTTGGGTAGTTATTACTGGGTTGCTAAGAGTAAATCCACAACTACTTCTGGGAAATTTATTACGCAAGTTTGCCTGCCCAAGCTAGACCTCTCAACAAAAGCATGCAAATGTGTTTAAAAACAAGCCACATCCTTTAGGTTTCTTATTATTTCAGAATAAACAAGAATACTTTGACTTTATGAAAAATGAGGTTGAAAACCTTATAAGCATTAATCCCCAGGGGTGTTCTATAATTTGATCCAAACATTAGTAAAAAGTTAATGTCAACAATTTCCTTTTTTTCAGAACTATTTATTCTCTGTTATATTTTTTTCCTTTTTTTTTTTTTAATTAACACTCATCAGTAAGCATCATGCTCTTGTTCTCATGTTGGACACCCAGCTTTGTTAAATTAAAACCATTGTCCTCTTTGGCATAATCATACAAAGTAGGAATAGTTTATGCAACACCCTTTTTAAAGCATTGTCTAAGTGCCAAGTGCCAGGCACAGTCCTTGACATTTTTTGGTACTAAAACAAATGTCTTGATCTGGCCTTCAAGGAACTCACGGCTTAGTAAAAGAGCCAGACAAGTAAATAAATATTCATTATAAAGGGCTCCACATAGAGGCTTTACTAGAGGCAAGGAGAGGGTACAGTAGAACTGCCTAACAATGAAGTGAGCAGAGAGAGTGGGAGGTGGTTACAAGGGTTATGGATAGATAAAAGATTGAGTACAAAAGCACTTCAAAAGATGATAATGTTTAACTGAGGCTTGAATTCCAAATAGTTTTCCAGGAAAATAAGAAGAAAGGCACCCTAAATTTAAGGAACTTCATACACAAAAATGCAACAGCATGGCAGAACATGTCATGTTCCAGGGCTTGGATATAGTTCAGTTAGACTAAAGCATAAAGTGTGTAGAAGAGGGTTAAATAATGAAGTAGGAAAAGTTCATAATGGTTTGCTCATACGGAATTTACATGCCATAACAAAGAGTTTAGGCAATATCATTAGGTAAAGAAAGGCCATCAAAAAATTTGAAACAGGAGTAAACAGTTTACATTCGGATTTTTGAAAAAAAAATCAGACTTGCAGAAACATGGACAATAGGTGGGAGGAAAAACACAGGTCTTTTGACAAACAAGGAGGCTCTTATGGTGGTTCAGGTTGAGTAATGATAAAGACTGGACCTGAAGCACTAGTTGCAGAGACACAGAAGAGAAAAACAAATAATGAAGGTGAAGGTAGCCACAGGAATGGTAACTGATTGGCAAGAGAAACAAGCTTGTAGAAGGAGTCATAGAAACTCCCCAGTTTCTGATTTAGTTAATATCACTATCCATAAGGTTGCTCAAAATAGTGATTTTAGAGGTGAAGCATATTTGCAACAAAGGTAATGGCAAGGTCATTTTTAGAACTGGAGAGCATAGTCCAATGAAATATTTAGGTAGAACAATCCAGTAGGTTATTAGATATATAGGTCTTTAGTTCAGGAACAGAGTTTAGAGTTTGTTTTACCCTTCCCCTCACCCTTGTTCTGAACATATCTTGAACTTGGCTGGGGTCTTAGGATTCAGAATTGTGGGGAATATGTTTAGGAAATCCCTGAGCTTGTGCCAATGGGTTAATAAGGCCTAGGACGAAAGTGTCTAAGATTAAGTAAACAGGGCAAAAGTGCCCCCAGCATAGAACAATGGCTGGACGTCCCTTCCACAGAACGAAAGTGTCCAGAATAAACAGGTAAACAGGGTAATGGACCTCTGCAGCAGGTGAAATTGCCTGGAGCTAATTAGCAAAAGAAAGGTGCCTTGTTGGCCCTGAGGTAGCATGCTCTATCTGTCTTATCCCCAGTGCAAGTTAAGATAAACAGAGGCAGTACCTGGTGCCTGCCTTAAACAGCCATCTGCTTGGCCCTGGGATTTTGTTTTGTATTGACCCAAACCCCTGCATATCTTCAAAACAGCCTTTCTCTCACACACTTGAGTTAATGATCACTGTTTCATCGTCTCTTTCTGCACGTCCATCACATTTGTAAGCCTTGTGATCCTAATAAATACAGAGCAAGAACTTTACTTGGGACTCTTGTCTCCTCCTGGACATTAGCCTTTTTCATATTTAATTCTGTGTCTGCTCTTTCGGTGGGCAAAAGAGAACTCCAGACTCAAAGTCTGTGACACAGAGTGTGCATCAGGAAGGGGGTGGTGTGTGAGAGTAACTGGACCACCGACTCTAGAGTATAGAGATCAGGGTTATCAAAGAGATTGTGCCTAGGAATGAAAAAATAAAATAAAAATATCAAAATCTAAGCATGGAGTCCAACCAAGACATCAATCAAAAGTGATCCAGGGGCACCTGGGTTCCTCAGTTAGTTAAGCGTCCAACTCTCCATTTTGGCTCAGGTCATGATCTCACAGTTGTGAGATTGAGCCCCATCTGGGGATCCATGCTGGTTGTGGAGCCTTTTAAAATTCTCTCTTCCTCTTCTTCTGCCCCTCCCCCACAGTGTGCGCGTGCACACCCACTCACACTCTGTCTCTCAATAAGCAAACAAATAGTGATACAACAGAGATGTTAAATCTAGGTAAAAACCACCCTGTGCAAAGCAACAGGATTCAGAATGGAGACACAAGTCAATGGAGACACGAGGCCAGGCTTATGGGGAATCTCTAAGACAAAGCATACTGCTAGAGGTAATCATCGTGTTCAGGGAGCATGGGGTGGGCGTTGGGGGGCCGGGGCAAGTGAGGGTGGAGTGGAAGGGAGTGTGCAGAGGGACTCAGCTAGGGCTGTCAGCCAACCATCCACCCCACAGCCAGGAGATCTGAGCAGTACACTTTTTGTGCCCGCCACAATGACAAACCAGAGAATCAAAGATTCTATGAAAAAGAGAGGTAAGTGGAGAATCAAGAGAAAATGATGTATTTGAAAATGTGGAGAAGAGTTTTAAGGAGAAAGACGTAGTCATTTAATGCAGGATTGGAAATTAAAAAATGCATATGGTAAGTCTTTTTACCCTTATCACATATATCAGAGGGTATTCCTAATCCATAATATAAATTCTTACTTTGGTGACATAATGTAATTTTATTTTGGTCTGTTGCCAGTAAAATCTAACTAGTAAATTTTTTTAATATGTTATTCTAAATAGAAATAACACAATTTTCTCTTCTCTACACCAGATGCCCAAGTCACAGAACACTGGTTTTATATGGGTTATGTTGCCAAAATAATTTTTGGAGAGAGCTTTCTCTATCTCTCTCTTTTAAATTCATAACATATTAACATATTAGCATATGTGGTGGCCATTTGAGTGTGGCCATTCAGATCTCCTTTCAAGAAAACCAGGTTAACAAAGACAAGGACTGACAGCCTCCAGCTATTACACCTTCAGATTCATGCAGCATCCCAAGTCATACTTCACCCAGAACTGTGCCCAGCCAACAGCTGAGCATGGCAAGAATACTAAAACCGGGTCATTAGGACACAATGTAAGGCTCCTCTGAGGGACAGACTTTGCTCCAGGACTTCCCCATTTCTGATCAAGACTTTCTCTGAACTGTGCTACAATCTGAAGCTCTTCCTACCCATTATCCTTCCTCCTTTCTCTGATAGACCTCTGTGGCCATATGGTCATATGAAGGTTCTTCTGACTTTTATCCTGCTCACTCCCCTTTTAGTCTTTATATTTTTGCCTTTACCAAAATTATTTCCTTTGTGCATTTAATCTCATCTTGGTGTCTGCTTCCCCAAATCCTCAAACTAATACAGCACATTAAAATCTTTGAACCTTGGAAGACTTTACAGTTAAGAAAATCACTTTACTTTTATTTAAATCAGTGAAATTTAAATGTTCCTGGCCACCAAACTCTTTTCTCAAAGAATAACAATTGTCATATCATGGAACTAGTAGAACATGTTAAGTTTATCATTCTAATTTATTTAACTCTCTCTTAGGGTTAATTTTATGGGCCATAATCAACTTTGTCTTCTTGGCTTGTGTCTTCTTTATCTCTTGATAGAGCTATTCAATTATATTATTTATTAAGTCTATACTCCATACTCTGCTGTTTGTTGAACTTAGTGCTAATAAAATTATTAAATCATTTCTAGGTATCATTAAAAACTCAAATTCAATTTTAGCTAATTTTTTTTCTAAGAATACTATACCTTATTGATGTAAAATAGATAGTAATTCTGTAATTCAAGCTTTTAGTTGGTGTGTAATGTCTCCCAAGCCTCAGGAATTTGCCTCAGAATCTGAGGCAACACATATATATCAATGATTTCACGTATTCAACAGCAAGTCATTGCTGTATAAACCAGCCACACCACACAATATTGTTTGGACAATATCTATCAATCCTTGTAGCAACTGAAATAGAAGGCACTTGTAGTGGACACCGAAATGAACCACACAGATCCCTCCTTAAGACCAAAGGATCTATTCCTCCAGTTGCTCAAAGTGCAGTGAGCAAACAGCTCCCAGAGAGCAGTCCCCTCTGGTGCCTTGGCTAGAGTCATTGTCAAGTTGATGTTACCTTCCTGGGGCTGCCCACATCCAATGACTGGTTGACATAGAGGCATAATATCCTGGCTTCTTTATATCAGTCTTGATACTCACAAATGCCATTTCAGATTTTAAAACCCCTGTTGGGCTAACTAAGACCTTCCTTGAGACTGCATGCAGCCTAACTTCTCCCTCAATCCAAACCTGCTGCCTTCCCTTCCCTTCTACAGATAATGATTATCAAAGCATTCGTTTTTTCTGCATGCTCATTTTTATCTCAACCCACTTCCAGAAGACCCCTCTCAAACCTTACCCCATGACAGTTGACCCTGGGCAAGGAAGAAAACAGAGATGATGGTGAGGTTTTGGAGCCAAATCATCTATCACCCTTCTGGTAGTGAGGATCCTATCACTGGTAGTAAGTAGAATTCAGATAGCGCTTGGCATGGGTAGCCAAGTTAACCATATGATTATTAAATTTTTCATTAGAGGTAAACTAGGATAGACCAATGGACACAAATTCACTGGTTAGTGAGATATTTCAGTTATATGAAAATATGAAGAAAATAGTAACTCTAAGAGCTGTTGTAACCCAGACTTTATTCCTGGGTATGTCTGTGAGGACATTTCTGGATGAGATTAGCATATAAATCAGTAAACTGAGTAAAAGCAGATTGCCCTTCCCAGTGTGTGGGGCATCATGTGATCTGTTGAGGGCCTGAATAGAATGGAAAAAGCAGAGGATAGGAGAATTCCCTCTCTCTCTCTACCTCCCCACCCCCCCATTGATTGAGGTGGGACATCAGTCTTCTACCCTTAGACTAGAAATCATATCATCTGTTTTTTTGGTTCTCAAGCCTGACTTGGACTATGACTACACCAACAGCTTTACTGGGTCTCCTGCTTACAGATGGCGGCATCTCATGGAACTTTTCAGGCTCTGCAGTCGAGTCAATTTCTTATAGTAAATCTCAAATGTATGTGTACTTGGGTCTGTTTCTCTGGAGAACTCCAAGTAGTGCAGGCTGATAAGGGAGGAACGAAACTATAACACTAAATGAGCTAGTATACATGTACCAGCAGGAACCAGAAGAGTATGGAGGGCACTGGATTCTGCCCTTGTAGAACTTATGGCAGATATGAGAAAATAAAAATAACAATTAGATGAATGATGTAGTAAGTTAGGTGGTAACAAACATTATGAAACAGAAGAAGAGCAGTTTAGGTCCCACTGTGGTAAGATTTAGACTAAGTCCAAGGAGTTGAGGGTGTTAGTATTATCTGGGTCATGTGAATTATCTGGGTAAAGAACACTCCAATTAGGTGGAAAAGACATTGCAAAAGGCCTAAGGTGAGAGAATGCCTGCTGTGTTAAGAGCAAAGAATGATAGGAAGAGAGGCAAAGAAGATGGTGTTGTGGAAGCCAAGAGAAAAAAAAAAAAACATCTGAAAGAGGTTGGGAATGATCAGCTGTGTCAAATCCTACTGACTGGCCAAGTGAGGTGACAACTACGAGCGGAATTGACCTGCAGATTTATCGATACTTAAATTCTTGATGATCTTGCAAGACCAGAGTCACGAGGGCAAAAATTTAATTGGAGTGTGTTTTAGAGAAAGTGTGGAAACGTAATTTAAAATAGCAGAGAGGGGCGCCTGGGTGGCGCAGTCGGTTAAGCGTCCGACTTCAGCCAGGTCACGATCTCGCGGCCCGTGAGTTCGAGCCCCGCGTCGGGCTCTGGGCTGATGGCTCAGAGCCTGGAGCCTGTTTCCGATTCTGTGTCTCCCTCTCTCTCTGCCCCTCCCCCGTTCATGCTCTGTCTCTCTCTGTCCCAAAAATAAATAAACGTTGAAAAAAAAAAAATTAAAAAAAAAAAAATAAAATAGCAGAGAAAACAAATGCGAAGAATTTTTCAAGTGGGAACTGAGAATTAATGTAGTACTGAGGTCAGGGGGGAGTAAACACAAGAGAATTTTAAAATTTTGTCTGGGTTTTGTTTCTTTCTTGGTTTGGTTTTTTTAAGCTGAGAGAAATACTATGGAATTCCTCATGGAATAATCCTGTGGAGAAGGGAGACAATGAATGATGTAAGAGAGAAAGGGAGAATTGCTAGAGCAATAGTTTTGAGTGGGTGATTGAGAGGAGATTAAGACCTAGCCCCAAAATAAAGAGATTGGCTTTAGAAAAGAACATAGAAAATATGGTAGGTAGCTGAAGTGACAAGAAATGACCTTGTTTATGACAGAATTTTATCAAAATAGTTGTTTGGGATGCCTGGGTGGCTCAGTTGGTTGAGTGTCCTACTCTTGATTTCGTGGATTGAGCCCCACATTAGGCTCTGTGCTGAGCAGGAAGCCTGCTTTTAAGATTCTTTCTCTCGCTCTCTCCCCCTCCCTCTCCCCCACCACATGTGACTTCTCTCTCTCTGAAATAAAAATAAATAAATAAGTAAATAGATAAACACAAATAGTTGTTTAACAGTAGTGATAGTAATTAGAATCACCAAACTGATGCCACAAGGTGGCAACTTAATCATATTTATATTACTTTCTATATAATAAAGTGGAAATTTACTTCACAGCTGACCTCATTAAGAAGGCAGTGAAGAGTTGTTTAAAGAGACATGGTAAGAGACATTCTTTGCAATGTATGGTATAATCTTTAACACTTTTATTCTTGAAATGTCAGGTTCAACTGATCTTTTGTGAGTTTCATATTATATTAATCTTACACTTTTACCACAGTGACGGACATATTTTTCTGAGTCCTTACACGGTCACAGAAATTCCTTACTCTGTGCTTATAAATCTTCATTTGATTAATAAATTTTACTTGAAGCACAGGATCTGTAGAAATGGTATTCTAAAAGTTCATTTTTATCCAGTGGTTTCTAGAATCTCTCTTTTCATGCATGGCTGTACTCTCTCACTTTCTTCTTCAGTATGTGATCTACCCCCACTGTAGCTACTTCAATAAATTGATATTAAAATTAATGTTGGTTTCAGTCCTCAAATTCAGCCATGCAAGAAATGTAAAAAATATCACTTTGTTTATTTGCATTAAATCTACTTGAATTCAACTCTAAGCTTCCATTCCATTGAACTAGGAGGACATTCCAATTTCAATCCTAAAAGGGATCTTTTCCTTCCTGGAGGCTTATTTGATATGCTTTCTCTCCTCTATTTTTTCCCCTCAAGAAAACAAAAACAAACACAGCCAGAATATAGACATCTTATTAGTCATCTACCAATACCAACACTATTCTGTTCATTGTTCAATTACACAGGAATTTCTTCCAGTCCACGTTCTCTTCGTACAAGGATCTTTGTGGATGTGGGAATCTCTCGTGCATGAAGTACATCTATCTTTACATACTGTACAGCAATTTTCTGTGAAATCTTGTTAGTTCTCTGGGACCCTGCCACAAAGTACCATCAATCAAAGGTTGAGGAAATCAGCTATTTTCCAATGTCCAGGAGTCTCCTGCCCTCCAATGCCCACTTCCCTAGGCATCCAATTTCTTCTTTTTTTCTTCCTCAGGTTTTTATTTTACAAAATGTGGCAACAGGCCCATCTCTGCATTTGTGTAGTTTCTCCTTACTGCCTATATACAATCCCTGAGTTAGGGGAAGTAAACAAGGCTCTGGGGAGCCTGGGTGGCCCAGTCAGGTAAGCATCTGATTCTTGATCTTAGCTCAGGTCTCGATTTCAGGTCTGTGAGTTCAAGCGCTGCACTGGGCTCCATAATGGGCCTACTTGAAAAAAAAGAGAGAGAGAAAGAGAGAGAAGCCAATGAGGTTCTAGTTAGCTTCTTCAAATGACATATAGAAGAAAAATAAAGAGAAAATAACATAAAAAGAGAATTTTGAAAAAGTATCCTGTCACAAATTTATGTTTTTCTCCATGGAAATAATAACTTTTATATTGGATTTAAACTGAAAATAAATTCACTCTCTTTAGATAAAAATACAGACAGTATTATACTTTCAAACAAGCATTATTGAATTTCCCCTGTTCTTAGGGTATTACTGCAAAAGTCTTTTCATACCTGCTTCCTTCTGTGGCAAGGGAGACAGGTTATGCTAGGATTATCCTTCTTTCAATCTTTTCACTACTTAATTAAAATTCACCTTACAAAATGGGCCCCTATACTCTTAGGAGTTTTTCTTAAACATTCTTTCCTTAATATAAAATATAGAATACAGGCAATATTAGCTATTTATTTATTTATTAATATCTATATATTTTTTAATTTGTCTAGTTAAGAAATAGTCTATGACCATGAACCCACAGATAAAGACTTTAAGAATCTGTATATCCTGCTCATCATGGTTTTCTCACTAACTCAGTAAGAATAACCCATCCATGTTGACAGCTCTATTGAAAAAAGTATTTTTACTGCAAAACATATAACTTACGTAGCTGATTATATAACTGATTATTATTTGAATCTAGTTTTCCATCAAACCCAAAATTCATGAATTTAGCCCCAGTCATATTTGCGTAGCAAAAATTTAACTGTGTACACATAAAATTATATTGTTTGTTTCTTATTTTCCTGATTCTTAATTTTAATCTGGAAGAGAAATATAACTATATTTGGCTCAATAACACTATGCTTATATTCAGAATAATTTAAAATTTAGGAAATGCAAATTGTAAAATACTGAAATTAAATAAACATTAAAATAAGTTACTTTATTACCAGGAAATATTTTGGTATGTGGCAATTAGCCCTATTTACAAATAACAGTAATCAATAATGTTATACCTAAAAATATAGCATTCTGATTCAGTTCCTTCAGCTCAATAGAGTTTGAGTGTGTGCTATTTAAACAATTTAAGAACCTAAAAATACATCTATATGTTGTTTACAACTTAATTCTCATATAATGATTTTTTATAGTTACAAAAATAAATAATCTGATTCTATTATTGATTTTCTCTGCTGAAAAGTGAATGAACAAATAAAATCACTACCTGGATAATTAAAAAACTATGTACCTGGGGCGCCTGGGTGGCGCAGTCTGTTAGGCGTCCGACTTCAGCCAGGTCACGATCTCGCGGTCGGTGAGTTGGAAACCCGCGTCAGGCTCTGGGCTGATGGCTCAGAGCCTGGAGCCTGTTTCCGATTCTGTGTCTCCCTCTCTCTCTGCCCCTACCCCGTTCATGCTCTGTCTCTCACTGTCCCAAAAATAAATAAACGTTGAAAAAAAAATTAAAAAAAAAAAAAAAACTATGTACCTTAAATATATTTTATTTAAGCATTTTAAAATCAAGAAATTTAAAGGGTTTTTTGTTTTGTTTTGGTTTTGTTTTGGTTTTTAAGTAGGTTTCACATCCAGCATGGGGTCTAATGCAGGGCCTGAACTCACAACTCTGAGATCAAGACCTAAGCTGAGATCAGAAGTCAGACACTTAAACCATATAGACTATAAACCAAAGGAAAAAAAAAAAAATAAAAAAGAAGCATTAAGTGCTTAGAGTCATTGTTATTTTTCCAAATACATTTTTGTGATATCACTCTTTTTTTAAAGCATGTCTTTACTTTTTTAAAGTACTCTTCAGTGTGTAAACAAATTGTGGGTCATTCATGTACTATTAACATGCTTTTATATGACATCCATTATCAAAGATCCACAATGATTTTTGAGCTCTAAATGGAATTAAGCAAACTCTCTCATTTAAAAAAAAGGTGAAAAATCAGTTATTTTAAAGCTGATTTGTTTAAACAAGAAAAAAAATCACACTTCTTAGAAGCCATTGTATTTTATCAAGTTGATATACATATGAGTTGATGTCTTTCAACTAAGTTAGAAGTACCTATTGTCCTGCACATAAAACCAAGTACATCAGAGCTTCCACTCACTTTACTTTGTCTTAATTTAGGTCATTTTGTGTGATATCTGTCCTCATCTGTCCCAGCAATTTCCTTGAGGCAGGGATAAGAAACTGTGTTTCTTTATATTTTGCAAATATCTAGCACAGGGACTTTCCACTCTGCAGGGCCTCAGTGAATATGTATTTAGTGAGTGAGTAAAGTAGCTTCAAGGGCAGAGTTAACTCTCTAATGCTGTTTCTCCAGCTTAACTGTAGAAGTAGTAGTTGTTGTTTTAGCAGCACTCGTATTTTTAAGGTCTGGGAAGGGGGTTGGGAGGAGAGAAGAGTCAGACCTCCCACCTCACCCAGACTTCTATAGGATAAGAATACAGAACACTGAACTTGTAATAAAAATTTTTGTTTAGGGCTAAGGATACAGAAGACAGATATATTGAACATGAGAAATGACTGATGATGTTGACAAAGGAGTTTTGTATGTGCCTGTAAGCCCTCGCAAATTTGAGGGATTCCAAAATCTACGAAATCTAGCTTGATATTTATTATTAATGAATGATGTGCCGTGAAATAGAAGTTCCCATCTGATACACATGAATGCTTTTTGACCAGTTGGTTTTGTGCCTGTTTGGTACATATTATAAGAAAAAAGACAGAGGGAGAAAGTGGGAAGGTGGCGGGAGAAATTAGAGTATGCAGATAAAGTGATATAAGCAGTTGGACAGAGTGGAGCAAAGGAAATATTTTCCAAAGCAAGGGAGAAAAAAATCATCGTGGTTTTATAAGTATGGAAACATATAGAAGTCAAATTGCATGCAAATATTTTAAAGTATATTGGATTGTTACTCATAGTATGCCAATAAAATATAACACAACAGATGTGCTTCTGGCAGATGTTAAAAAATTCTGTTGCTATGTTGAACCACATCCTCACTAGTTATTGGTTAATTATATCCATGCCTATTGATGGAAATCACAGACTCCAGCTTCCCCAGAGCTTTAATTATGGAGATTAGTTCAATCTATAGACGAGCTGAGTTCACTGCACGTGTGTGTACCCTCAGCACACACAGGGGTATACACATGTTATTTTATAATTTAAGAAATTTCGTATATGCAGAATTACACATTTATCAAATTTGCAGCAAATTATGAAAATATGCAGTTTCCTTCCCATTATTTTAAAAAATGTTTTCTTCTGTTATTTGACTTTCTTTTTCTTTGTGTCCTTCTGAATAAATACACTTTCATATTATTCTCACTCTGTTATAAAATTTATGGAGAAAGATGAGAATGAGGTACAGAGTCTGAATAACATCACCATTCAGATTTGTAAGGATATCCACCAGACTCTACTAGATATCCTTTTGTAAAGACCATGTATATTTTTAAAAATCAAAAGAAACCTATTGTCTTGATTCTTCCTTTTTTGATGTGCCAAAACATGTACATATACTTTGAAAATTTTCCATATCATTCTATGCTTCATTTTTAGATATTGCCTTTTTTAGGTTGTGAGGTTTAAAATGACATTAGTACATTTTATAGCATGAGCGCACAAATTCTCCTTGATCTGGAACTGAAGTAAGTTGAGATGGAAATGATTGGACAGGCACCTCTATTTGGGGAATGTGCTTACTGCTTGAAGTGTTTCATAACTATCTCCAGCCTCCACACAGACGATGTCATTTGAAACAGCTTTATGGAAATGCCACTTTCCTCCACAAACTCTTACTATTTCACTTCATGTCATCATATATTCATAACAGACTTGTTATTAAAAATAGTCTGACTCCATATGAGTAGCAATCATGGCTAGAATGTTTTACTAAGTCATTTCTTTTTTAATTCCAAGTTTAACTAAAATCTAGTTTTAGACTTAGAACGACAGTTTCTCTATCTGCAGTAGAAGACACGTTTGTCCCCCATAAGAAGTAACTTTTTTATTTATCACAACATTTGCTACCATTAAATTGTGCTAAGTTTGTGCATGACTTCAGAATCTCTCTGTCTTTCTATTGTATGTATAAACACATAAGCAGGAGCTAGGGAAATAGCAGGTTAAAAGTGTTATGTCAACCTATTGATACCTTTGTGCTGTCTTCTAGTCAGACTTCGCAATACAAAAAAATTCATATGGGGCATCTGGGTGGCTTAGTTGGATAAGTGTCTGACTCTTGATCTCAGCTCAGGTCATGATCTCACTGTTTGTGGGATCCAAGCCCCACGTCAGGCTCTGTGCTGACAGCATGGAGCCTACTAGAGAGTCTTTCTCCCTCTCTCTTCCCCTCCCCCCTCTAAAAAATAAATAAACATTTAAAAAATGTAAAAAAATTAAAAAAAACAGAGTTTCATATATTGATTAATTGTTTGCTGAGAACTATTTAAATACTAGAAGATCTCACAAAGTATGTAAAAATGAGAGACCCAGAAGATAAATGTGGTGTCAGTGAAATAGAGTAACTATTTTAAACACTGATGACTACAGAAAATTATCCTAATGGTGGGCAGAGCATATGATATCCAAGGTATTTTGTTTTAAGAGACCTCAACATGCTCACCACCAGAAAAAGAGTTATATAATCATTCTATCATTTTGAACTCCAGTATTTGATTTTTTGGTTATAGGGTAGTGATATGACATGAACTCTAATACATAAAACAAATCAAACTGAGAAGACTAGTCCCAAAGCCCATCTTTTCTCACACTTGTTTGCCAGTGTTCACCCCAACTGGGCATTTCTGCTAAACCAAAGTCTTAAAGAACTGCATCAGGGCATTCTTTCCATAAGACCAAGCCATTATATCTTTGTATTTGATGGCAAGAGTGATGGTCCAAAACAAGCTTACCCTTTATTGCACCGCTGCGGGCGTGATAGCTATACTGAGAATCCTCTTAGAAATGGAACACAAGAGGGGTGCCTGGGTGGCTCAGTCGGTTAAGCGTTCGTCGTCAGCTCAGGTCACGATCTCGCGGTCTGTGAGTTCCAGCCCCGCGTCAGGCTCTGGGCTGATGGCTCAGAGCCTGGAGCCTGCTTCCGATTCTGTGTCTCCCTCTCTCTCTGCCCCGCCCCGGTTCATGCTCTGTCTCTCTCTGTCTCAAAAATAAATAAACGTTTAAAAAAAAAAAAAAGAAGAAGAAATAGAACACGAGAAAACTTTGATGAATACTCAGAGAGATATGAAAAGTAAAATAAAAAGTAGAAAACTTGAAAATCTACACATATGGGTACATCTGCCTAACCTGAGGCTTTGGCTGAAGACTGGAATGTCTGAGGCATTTACTGGGTGAGACACAAATATTACCATTTCCCCCAGGGTCTGCTCTTTTATTTATGAAATCCTCATTAAGTTCTGCATTTTTATAAGAAAAAAATGTAAACAGCAATTACATTTATCAAGCACTTACTATATGCCTGAAATTTTATCAAGTGGTTTACCTGAATTTAGAGCTCATGGCAGTCTATGTGGTAAGGGCAGCGCTATTGTTCCTTCTTTGGAGAAGATAAAAATTAAGACAAAAATAATAAGGATTCAATTTAGACTGTCTTTAAAAGTTTTAGATCCATTCTTCATGACTCAGAGATCTAAGACAATTATTTTGCTTCTCATATTTCTTTTCCTATTAAATATTTTCAACTAATATAGGGAGATCTTTGTTGATATGTTTCTGATTAATTTCTATTTAATCTATGAGATTATTTTAGAAGTACTCATCAATTACACTCTTAGTAGTTTTAACTGTCAAGTAAACATTAATATATATATAAAGGGTGTATATATATATATATATATATATATATATATATATATATATATATAAAGGGGGTGCCTGGGTGGCTCAGTCAGTTAAGTGTCTGACTTCAGCTCAGGTCATGATCTCACATTTCGTGAGTTCAAGCCCCATGTCGCGCTCTGTGCTGACAGCTCAGAGCCTGGATCCTGCTTCAGTTTCTGTGTCTCTCTCACTCTCTGCCCCTCCCCTGCTTGCAGTCCGGCTCTCTCTGTCTCGCAAAAGTGAATAAATGTTTTAAAAAAATTTAAAAATAGAATACTCTCTCTGCCCCTCCCCCACTCATGCTCTATCTTGGTCTCTCAAAAATAAATAAACATTAAAAAAATTAAATAAAAAAGAAGTGTTAACTGTTACCCTCAGTTTTAAGGAAGGGAATGTTTTTTATTGTTTGTTTATTTTTGTTTCTGTTGTTCTTCACCAGATCTTAAGATAAAATTAGATTTAAACACAAGCAAATTGATTTCAGGTTTAAACCTCTTACCTACTCTGTGGGTTTGAATTATATTAAGTTAGCAAAATCTCTCATCTCTTCTTTCCAAGTCTCATTCAAAACCTAAATTAAAGTGTTAATAAAATATAGACTAAAAGCTACCTAAATACAGGAAAACATTTTTGTAGTTTGATCAAAAGCTGTTACAACGTGTTTTATATTGTACATTTTGAAATAAAGTACCTGAGATTCTAGTCTCCATCTAATTACTTACTAGTGGTTAGATCAATTAAATTCTTTGCGATTTTTTTTTAATTTGGGTAATCCATGATAATAGTCCTTACTTTCCTGAACGGATGAGACCTGACTTAAAAATGTCTTAGGCAACATGGATGGAACTGGAGAGTGTTATGCTATGTGAGATAAGTCATAAAGACAAAGACAGATACCATATGTTTTCACTCAAATGTGGATCCTGAGAAACTTAACAGAAGACCATGGGGGAAGGGAAGGAAAAAAAAAAAAGAGAGGGAGGGAGCCAAACCATAAGAGACTCTTAAAAACTGAGAATAAACTGAGGGTTGATGGGGGTTCGGAGGGAGGGGAAAGTGGGTGATGGGCATTGAGGAGGGCACCTGTTGGGATGAGCACTGGGTGTTGTATGGAAATCAATTTGACAATAAATTTCATATTTAAAAAAGTATTAAAGTTACTTCCAGCATTAAAGTCTATAACTTTATAATGTCATAGGGTCATTTTTTAAAAAACAGACACAAAATAACCCAGTTTTAGTGGGAGACCACCTGACTCTAAAACATTACTCTCACCTTATCACACTCCCATATTCTCTTGCATTACACCTTTGGTACTTTTAATTGTCTGTGATATCATGAAAAAGGTAAGAAGGCTGGAGTTTTGTTTAGAATGAAACTTGGAGACATAACATCTATGGATACAGAGTCCTATATCTATACGAATAACAATGCCATAAATAATAGCGTTTTCTCGGGTGATTGTGAAAATGAAATAAGTGTGAGAAAAGGGAACTACCATGTAACTGTAAGGTGTTATGTCCCCACTTGAAATTATAAATTGACCCACCAAGTTATTGAAATTTAAGTCAAGGTTTAATTTCCACTTTCTCTGGTATGGTTAATATTAAAATGCAAATTCTTTCCAATCATCAGCAGCTTGGGGCAAGGGGCTATTTTGAGCTTCAGTCACTTAGTTTGTAATTTCACAGGCATTGGTTGTGCCATGGCCATGAGAAGGCTACAGAAGCCACAGATATATTATATTGTTCCTATTTCTTCAAATTGTATTAAGTTTAAACTTAAGTGATGGAGAAATTGATGCTATAAACCTGTCGGCTCCTTGTATTGAATAAAGGTCTTAGAAAATCTAATGTCCTCAGGAGGGATTCACATATATAAAGTTCCAAAGTATGATGACTCAATACTTATCAAATCCTCTTTCCCACTCTTTACCACTGAAGATACAGAATAGGCTGGCTCTAAAAAGAAATTATCATAATTTTGCTATAATTATGGTCTTCATTCTTTATTCAGTATCATACAAATAGATGGTAGAGAAAAAACTAAATACTTCAATGATGAGTACTACATAAAAATAAAAAAAGAAAGAAGTCAACATGGAATCTAGACAAAAATAATTCAAGAAAAAAGGAGTAAAGGGGGGGCAAACAAATAGCAGAAATCTGTTGTGTCAGAGCAGAAGAAAATGATCAGATGATTGACTATGAATTTCTAAAGCATAGTGAAACAATATAATCTGTAAAGCAAAAATAAAAGAAATAGAAATAGAAAACTATTAAATTTGGAATTATTCTCTCTTGGGGCGCCTGGGTGGCGCAGTCGGTTAAGCGTCCAACTTCAGCCAGGTCACGATCTCACGGTCTGTGAGTTCGAGTCCCGCGTCAGGCTCTGGGCTGATGGCTCAGAGCCTGGAGCCTGATTCCGATTCTGTGTCTCCCTCTCTCTCTGCCCCTCCCCCGTTCATGCTCTGTCTCTCTCTGTCCCAAAAATAAATAAACGTTGGAATTATTCTCTTTTAATAGAACTTTGGGTACTATGCACTCTAGTTTTTAGAATATTTTAAAAATTTTTTAAACATTTTTATTTATTTTTGAGAGATGGAGAGACAGAGCGCTAGTGGGAGAAGGGCAGAGAGAGAGGGAGACACAGAATGGGAAGCAGGGTCCAGGCTCTGAGCTGTCAGCACAGAGCCCGACATGGGGTTCAAACCCCTGAACCATGAGATCATGACCCGAGTGGAAGTCAGACGCTTAACCTACTGAACCACCCAGGGTGCCCCCTACAATATTTTTAACCTTAGCCCCAGGTAGGCAGATCTTGGGCAAGAGAGGAAGAAATAATTTTAAAATTATCACTGAAAAAAGAAAATATGAAGCAGTACAAGAGAGGGAAAACATTGTAGGGAGGAAAAGGTAATATCAGAAATAAAGGATAAAGTGAGTTTTTAAAAGGTATAAGGAAAATGAATAAAATAGACATCAAGAAAAAAGATTCAATATATGAAAAATTACATCCCTAAAGAAGGAAACAAAAGTAAGGAGACAGAACAAAACAAAACAAAACAAAACAAAACAAAACAAAACAGTAAAGGTATGAATCAAGGAAACTTTCTCAAAACAAGACTTAATCAGCATATAGAAGAGTTGCACTATAGTCCTGAGAAAACTAACCAGAATTATCAACACAAAGACATATCGTAGGAAAATTACAATACTCAAAAGACCAATGAAACATTTTGGTAGCAGCTACTAGACCAAAAAAAAGCAAGTTATCTGGGGAAAGAAACAGTCTTGCTTCTGATTTCTCCACGGATACTTTCAACTTGTAAATGCAATGGAATAAAACCAATACAATTTTCTAGGAAAAAAAGAGGGACCTAAGGATTTTATATTCAGCTCATCTATCGTTATGTATACAGGCAGCAAGATAAAGAGTTTTGAATGTGCTGAGCTCAGAGTATATTTTTCCCATAAGTCCTCTTCAGTATTCTACCAGAAGACCAACTTCAGCCAACCAAGAGAAAAATTGAATAAACTATAATAAAATAACTGGTGGTGAACATTGACTGTATTTATCTTGGGACTAAGATTAAAATCAATTTAGATATTAAAGTGCTAAACATATTACACAATAATAAATTCTCTGATGCTATAACTAGCATAACTTGGGAGAAAAATTAGGGTGGGGAATGGAGGCAAATTACATATGCTGATTTTCTCAATTTTAAGAACTGGAAGAGTGATCAAATATATTATGTAGAGGTCAAAATAAATTAATAGAGATTTAAGCATATCTAAATGCACAAAGGTAAGCAGACTTTAAGAAAAATATTTCACTAACACCAAATGGTGGGGGAAAGAGATGAGAAGGTATGCTAATTTTGTTTGTATTCATAAAAGGGAATTAAAAGCTAATGTAGCAAACAAGAGGAGCTTAATTTAAGAAGATAACCACTGTAACAAAAAACAGAAATCTTCTTCATTAGAAATGCCCATGAATGCATGGCAAGTGTCCCCACGAGTTCTTACACATGCATCCCGTAACAAAACAAATAGACCACAAGGTGTAAGGATTTTATAGACTTAAAAAGAGAATGCATCCAAAAAAAAAATAATAGGATAGTAGAACAGAACTAAGGTCAAACATCTGCACTGTATCAATAACAGTAGATGAACTAAACTGTTATATTAGAAAAATACTTTCATATTTGATCTCAAAGCAAAAACCAACTCAAGAGTTTCCTCCAAATAAACTGAATCACACTGGCCAAAATTAAAAGTCACAATTGTATCAGACGAAAAAGGAAGCAAAAATTATGACTTAAATTTCTGACAAGTTTAAATAAGCAGACGGCATTCAATTAAAAAAATAATAAGAGTATTGTATTATGCTAGAAGATACAACTCACAGTAAAGTCATGCACCAAACTATATACAAATGTTCAGTGATACAAGTAAATGATCAAATGCTGAAAATACCAAATGAAAGTTGATTGAAAATATCAAATATCAATAAGTTATAATTAAATGCATATTTTTGCATTCCTGGATAAATTAGGAGCTGTATATATTGTATGCATTAATACGTTTTTGATTGCAAATAACAGAAATTGTCCTTAAACAAACAGGCTAACGGCAGTATTTGTTAGAAGACACACGTAACCATGGCTAGGCTGCAATAAAAGTAAGAACAGAACAGATATGCTGCCAGCAATGGCTTGGTGGCATGTCTGCTTTTCCTTTCTCTGCAGCCCAGAGCCTTCCAGGAAGCAGGGAGCACTGCTGGTGGCAATCTGAGAGACTCACAATTCCTCTACCAGAGGAGAATCGAATTGTTCTTTCTGATGCACTTTTAAAAACCATGAAAAAAGTCCTCAAGAACAGTTCTCAGTGGCCCACCTTGATTCGAGACGGGGCCCATCTCTGGGCCAGTCTACTGGGGCCTACCTTGGTGCAGGTTACACACCTAAAATAATCATTGCAAGCAGAGAAGTGAGGAGTCCTGTATTCAAAAATGGCTGTCTCCGTTGGTCCATTTGAGTCTACAGATCAGAGCAGGAGAACAATTTTCTAAAGAAGATAAGCGTTATTTGGGGCAGACTGAACAACGGGTGCATTACAAATCTTTAATCTGCTTATCTCTGGCAATATTTACCACAGCTAAAGCCTGAAATAATTTAAATGTTTAACCAAAATGTATAGTATATTCATTCAATGCCAGTGACTCAAATAATGCTTATAGAGAGCGCATCATAGCAGGAGGAAGTGTTAAAAGTTACTGAAAAAGTTGCCATTATAATTTCTAAAATTACTGAATTTGTAATATAGGGGAAAAAAAGAAAATGCATTAAAAAATCAGTGGAATACTTTATGTGACTTCTTTCTTTTTTCCATAATGCATCATTTTCTAAACTAAGTATATAATGCTTTTATGACAGAATAAATGATAAGCTTCTTTTATAGAAAAGAATCTTTGCCTTTGCCAATTCTTCCTCTTCTCACATATTTGGGAGGGACTTTTATGGGGTCATAATTAAACTGTACTCAATGGTTTTTCATATAAGAGTAATGTAATTTAAGAGTCATGTTATCACAGCATATGGAAGAAATGGAGATTGTGGGGAATCCCCTTTCCCAATTCGTATTTCTATGATATTCTTTATGCAGGATTGCAATTATGTATGATGATTATGACTGATTATGACTGAAAACTACTTTGTGGAAGAATCCAAATGGTTGGAGGGGTGGAGATGGGCACACAAACTCAGAAAGGGGTGAGGTGGATGGAGATTCCATAAGTCCTAAAAAGAAAAGGTCCTAGATTATCTGAATAGCTTAAATAAGGAGGTAAGAAATAGGAATCGTGATATGTTTGGAAAATGGAGATTTAAGTGTAGTATGAATAGCGTGCAACTGCTGTGAATCTAAACACTTTTCCTAGTGTGAAATCTCCTTGTTAAGTGATTCCCTGCTGTGACTTGTTTCTTTGGCCTTTCTTGCCGCTTATTTAATGAGATAGTCTTAGAAGAGTGCGTGATACCTTTGCAGAATGAATGGCCAAATACGAAAGTATCTCGTCTGGGTATTTAGTGTGTTTATTGAAGAATTATTGCTAATTCTTGTAACTTTTTGGCATCTTCAGGTATATAACTGCGCAACTAGCAATCTGCAGCTTACTTCAATACGCTGTCTCTCCCTCCTCCTCCTTCAACTCCTCCTACTCCTCCTCTCTCTTCGCTTGACACCAGCCCAGGAGGCAGGGAGCCACATGAGAGATCTCAGCTCTTAGGACAATGGTAACTTGGAGGAAACTCATGAGGTTGTTGGCTTTTTTGGGTAATGATATGAAGCAAGAATTTATTCTAACTTATTCTATCTACAACTCCAAGAACTTAAGTCAAATTGTTAAAGAGAAAAAAAAATGAAAATAAAAACAAGCACTAATAGAGAATCATAGAGCAGTGTCTGACCCAGAAAGATAGGTAAAAAAATATTCTAGTCATCCTTTTCTGTATTTTTCTCCTAGTGAAATGCATAGTAATAGCATAATAGCAAACACAGTATCTATACATACACGCACGTAATTGCCCACATATTATCATGCCTGTGTGTATATTTGTGTGTGTTTCCGTGTTATGTATATGTATAAAAGTCCTCAATAATGAAAAAAAATGGCTTTCTAAGTACAAGTCTTATTTATATGCAAAGGAAAATAGAGATATGTTTCTATTATCTTAACCCCAAATACATGGGGAAACACTAACAACATGGAAATAAGCCTTCCCCCTCCTAGTTCTCTGTGTTTGTATAACAGTAAAAACTAGTCTTCTATCTGCCTCTTTGATAAATGTCTCTGGCCCTGTCCAGTAAGCAAGAATCAATACTCATTTCCAGAGGTATTTATTTAAAGATTTGAGTAAAAGGAATTGAAAAAGGCATAGAAGGCACCTTTTCATCCACTTCATTCACCCCGTGCCCACATCCTCACTGTAAAAATTTGTCTTCATTTTTCTTAAAAAATAACCTGCATATTAACTCTCCTGTGAATTCAAGCCCTTACATTTCCACTTAACTTCATTCCAATAAGATTTATGCAACCGCTATACTTAAACTAAATGTTTCACAGGCTTATGAACTATTGATACACTCAATTATAGAGTGGAGGAACTTAGAATCCAAAGAATTATAACTTAGCCTGAAGGTCATCTGAGTTCTGTTTGGTATTAAATTTATTTTGTGGTCCTCAGTCTTAGGCAGGTCACACAGATGCACACACATGCGTGCCGCTTAATTATTTAAACGGCAAAATGCGTTTGTTTTGCTCTCACAACAGCATGACAAAGGACACACTACTCTCCTTCTCTGCAAAGTCTGCCACCATGAAACACACGAAACTTACAGAAAAGTTTAAAAATATAGAGACAGCGACAACTGTGGCCCTACTGGTCTAAGTCAAATATTCTGAAGGGTCTTGGTAAATTTGAATTTTCCTCTGAAGCCAAACAGGAAATGTTGAGAAGAAAACTGAAATGGTTAGATTTGCTTTTAAAAAACCTGATCTTCAGGGGTGCCTGGGTGGCTCAGTCAGTTGAGGTTCCAACTTTGGCTCAAGTCATGATCTCAGGGTCAAGATCTCATGATCTCATGATCTCAAGATCTCATGATCTTTGGGTCCCACATTGGGCTCTGCGCTGACAGCACAGGGCCCACTTTGGATCCTCTGTCCCCCTCTGTCTTCCCCTCCTCCTCTTGTGCTCTCTCAAAAATAAATAAACATTTTAAAAAATCTTAAAAAAGAAAATCTGATCTTCAAGTGAAAAGAATTTTAAATTACTACACTGGCTGTAAAGTGAAAGTTAGGGTAAATGTCATTAATGGAGGAGGAAACAAGGTGGCCAGGCCAGGAGGGCCATGTAAATGTTTTACCCATCCTGTCTTTCTTCAGAGACTTATTATCTACCTAATTTTCATGAAACACTGGGATTATAGCAATAAACACAAAAATAAAAATTCAAGCTTACATCATAGTGGAAAGAGAGCAACAGTAAACAAAGAAGCATAACATATGGTATATTAGATGACGATAAATGCCGTGGAATAAAATAAAGCAGGAAGTGGTTGGTGTGACACTTTAAACTGCATGTCAAGGCCAGCCTCATTGCTACCTTGGCATTCGAATGAAGGCCTGAGGTGATAAAGCATGTAGACGTCGGGGCGGAGCATGGCCGGTGGGCGGATGCAGCGCTTGCTAACACTGTTGATGAGAGAACTGGTTTCCTGAGGAGCAGCAAAGAAGTGTCCATGTGGCAGGAAGACAAAGAGAAATAATACGGGATAAGGAGAAATATGAAAAGTGAGGAGGAGGAGGCCAAGTGAGATCATAATAGTTCTAACGGAGCGCTCATAACTTTTTTGACTTTTGCTCTGAAGGAGAAGGGAAGATGCTGGAGTGCTTTGAGCAGAAGTGGCATGGTCTGGTGTACACTTTAATAAAGGAACACTCTCAGGGCCCCTGGGTGGCTCCCAGTCAACGAAGTGACTGACTCTTGATCTCAGCTCAGGTCTTGATCTCAGGGTCTTGCGTTCAAGCCCCATGTTGGGTTACATGCTTGGGGGTAGAGCCTACTTTAAAAAAAAAAAAAGGAACACTCTTGTTACATTAAGAATAGACTATAGGGTTGATGGAGGGTGGGAGGGAGGGGAGGGTGGGGGATGGGTATTGAGGGCACCTTTTGGGATGAGCACTGGGTGTTGTATGGAAACCAATTTGACAATAAATTTCATATATTGAAAAAAAAAGAATAGACTATAGGGGACAACAGCAGAATGAAGCAGACCAGTTCAGAAGCTACTACAATAAGAGAAGATTATATACTTGGAACCGAGATGACAACAGTTACGAGATTCTGGGTATATAAACAGTAAAACCTTGGATTGCAAGTAACTTGTTCTGTGAGTGTTCTGCAAGAGGAGCCAACATTTCTAATAAATTTTAACTTGATAAATGAGCAATGTTTTGCAATACACGAGTGGTATATGATGCTGAATGTCATAGGATCACAACTGAGCCCGATTCGTTTCTCTCTCTTTCTCTCTCACTGTGGGATTGTGGGTGATCTCCCTCCACTCTCAGATGCTTGGTCTCAGGCCATGGTGCTTGGCAGAAATCAGTGACTTTTCATACTGTTGGAAGGTGCCCATAACTGGGCATTTTGTCACTTCAAAGCACCTGTGGACAGTCCTTTGCTTTTCCATTCAAGACTAAGCTTAGGAATGCTCTGCTTCATTCTAGTCAGGCTGCCTGCAGATATAGACCCTTTCCTCTACCGCCTTATTACCAGTCCCATTAAACATGGTATATGATAGGAGTTTATTAATACTTTACTGTAGTCAACATCCGTGTGAGAATATATAGTGGCCCGCAAAGGTATGGGTAGGTTAATTTGTTTCTTTTTATTTATATTTTGTATTTTCTTTATCATTTTGTATTATACTACGGTATTGGAATCATTTTTATATGAATATTTTTTGGTTATGGAATAAATAATCTGAGTTTCCATTATTTCTTATGGGGAAATTTGCTTTGATGTACAAGTGCTTAGGATTACAAGCATATTTCCAGAATGAATATGCTCTCGAACCAAGGTTTTACTGTATATATTTTTAAGTTGCTCATCACAACTGCACTTGCCTCAGGGAACCTGAAAAAAAAGTTGCTATGGCTGATGTCAGAAAAATTACTGTCTGTACTCTCTACTATTATTTTTATGCTTTCAGGTTTCATAATTAGGTCTTTAATCAATTTTGAATTTATTTTTGTGTATGGTGTAAGAAAGTTGTCCAGTTTCATTTTTTTTCATGTTACTGTCTAGTTTTCCCAATACCATTTTTCGACAAATATACCATAGTTGTCCCATTGGTTATTCTTTCCTGCTTTGTCGAAGTTTAATTGACCATATAATTGTGGATTTATTTCTGGGTTTTCTATTCTGTTCTATTGATCTATGTGTCGTTTTTTGTGCCAGTACCATACTGTTTTGATTACTACAGCTTTGTAATATAATTTGAAGTCTGAAATTGTGATGCCTCCAGCTTTTTTAAATTTAATTTAATTTTTTTTATTTTTCAAAGTTGCTTTGGCTACTCAGGATCCTTCTGGTTCCATACAATTTTAAGGATTGTTTGTTCTAGCTCTATGAAAAATGCTGTTGGTATTTTGATAAGGATTGTATTAAATGTGTAGATTGCCTTGGGAGTATAGACATTTTAACAATATTTGTTCTTCCAGTCATGATCATGGAACAGTTTTCCCATTTCTTTGTGTCATTTTCAATTTTTTTTATCAGGGTGTTATAGTAGAGTCCAGGTCTTTCACCTTTTTGGTTAGGTTTATTCCTAAGTATCTTATTTTTTATTATTATTTTTTTGGTACAATTGTAAATGGGATTGTGTTTTTAATTCCTCTTTCTGCTGTTTCATTATTTGTGTATAGAAATTCAACAGGTTTCTGTATATTAATTTTGCATCCTGTGACTTTACTGAACTCATTTATCAGTTCCTGAATTCTGTATATTAATTTTGTATCCTGTGACTTTACTGAACTCATTTATCAGTTCCTGAATTCTGTATATTAATTTTGTATCCTGTGACTTTACTGAACTCATTTATCAGTTCTTGCCGTTTTTTGGTGGAATCTTTCAGGTTTTCTCTATATAATATCATGTCATCTACAAATAGTGAAAATTTTATTTCTTCCTTACAATCTGGATTTTTTAAATTTCTTTTTTGTTGTCTGATTGCTGTAACTACGACTTCTAGCACTGTGTTGAATAAAAGTGGTGACAGACATTCTTGTCTTGTTCCTGAACAAGAAGGAAAGGATCTCAGTTTTTCTCCATTTAGGATGATGTTAGCTATGGGTCTTTCACACATGGCCTTTATGATGTGGATGTATGTTCAAGTCTGGGTATACTTTGATGATCAGGCAAATAAGATATTTTTACAGTTTTTATGTACAGTGTGAAAGAAAGAGAGAATTCAACTATAGCCCAGGTTTTCTGTTTGATTAATTGAAAAAAAAAAGACTCAAGTTTTTTAGTCTATGTAGTGGAGAAATGAGGTGCTATTACTGAGATTGGGGTAACTGAAAAAAGTAGTTTTAGGAGTGAGAGTGGGCAGCATCACAAATTTGCTTTTTAATATGTTAAATCTGAAATACCAATTGAGCAGCAAGTGGAAGTATACAGTTCTGGAGTTCAGATAAAAAATACAAGTTGAAGACAAAAATTTTGTTGCTGTGAAGTATAGATGGGATTTAAAGCCAAGGAATAGGTGTAGATAAAGAAAAGAAGAGGTCAGATGATTGAGTACAGGAGCGTCCAACGTTATTAAGAGATCAGGGTCATAGGTGATGCAGGAAATGAAGGTGAAGGAATGGCCAGTGAAAGAGAAGCAAGTCTAGGAGAGCGTGGTATCATAGAAGCAAAGAGAGGAAATATTCATGGAGAGAGAGTGCATGATCTACCATGTCTAATGTTGTAGTTAGGTCACACAAGGTAAGAACATGGGATATAGCCACATGCAGACCATTGGTGAGTTTGAGGAGTGCAAGTTAGGTGTAGCGATGGAGGCAAACACTATTAGGATGTGTTGAAGAGGGAATGGGGACATTCTACAAACTAACTGACCTGCATGCTTCAAAAATGGCAAGATCATGAAAGACAGACTGGGATTCATGTAGATTAAAAGAGTGTGATAAGTAATTGTAAAAGGTAATGCTGGACCAGATTTTTTTTTTCTTTTTCTTTTTTTGCTATAAAGAACAATTGGTGAAAGGCAGGATTTCATTCTTTCTCATTGCCAAAAAGTATTCCATTGTATATATAAACCATATCATCTTTATCCACTCATCAGTTGATGGAAATTTGGGCTCTTTCTATAATTTGGCTATTGCTAAAATCACTGCTATAAACGTTGGGGTACATGTGTCCCTACGAATCAGCACTCCTGTATCCTTTGGATAAGTTCCTAGTAGTGCTATTGCTGGATCATAAGGTAGTTCTATTTTTAATTTTTTGAAAACCTCCATACAGTTTTCCAGAGCAGCTGTACCAGTTTGCATTCCCAACAGTGCAAGAGGGTTCCCATTTGTCCACACGCTCACCAACAACTGTTGTTTTCTGAGCTGTTAATTTTAGCCACTTTGGTGTGAGGTGTTATCTCATTGTGGTTTTGATTTGTATTTCCCTGATAATGAGTGATGTTGAGCATCTTTTCATGTGTCTGTGGGCCATGTGGATGTCTTCTTTAGAAATGTGTATATTCATGTCTTCTGCCCATTTCTTCACTGTATTATTTGTTTTCAGGTATTGAGTTTGTTAAGTTCTTCATAGATTTTTGGATACTAACCCTTTATCCGATATGTCATTTGCAAATATCTTCTCCCATTCCGTCAGTTGCCTTTTAGTTTTGTTGATTGTTTCCTTTATAGTGCAGAAGAGTTTATCTTGATGAGGTCCCAATAGTTCATTTTTGCTTTTATTTCTCTTGTCTTTGAAGACGTGTCAAGCTAGAAATTGCTGAGGCTTAGGTCAAAGAGTTTGTTGCCTGTTTTCTCCCCTAAAGTTTTGATGGTTTCCTGTCTCACATTTAGGTCTTTCATCAATTTTGAGTTTATTTTTGTGAATGGTGTAAGAAAGTGATCTAGTTTCATTCTTCTGCAGGTTGATGTCCGGTTTTCCCAGCACCATTTGTTAAAGAGACTGTCTTTTTTTCATTGGAGGCTCTTTCCTGCTTTGTCAAAGATTAGTTGGCCATACATTTGTGGGTCCAATTCCGGGTTCTCTATGCTATTACGTTGGTCTATGTGTCTGTTTTTGTGCCAGTACCATACTGTCTTGATGATTACAGCTTTGTAGTAGAGGCTAAAGTCTGGGATTGTGATGCCTCCTGCTTTGGTTTTCTTTTTCAACATAACTTTGGCTATTCAGGGTCTTTTGTGGTTCCATACAGATTTTAGAATTGTTTGTTCTGGCTTTGAGAAGAATGCCAGTGCAATTTTGATTGGGGTTGCACTGAATGTGGATGAAACTGGAAGGTATTATGCTAAGTGAAATAAGTCAGTCAGAAAAAGGCAGATATCATATGTTTTTACTCACATGTGAAACTTGAGAAACTTAACAGAAGACCATGGGGGAAGGGAAGGGGAAAAATAGTTTCAAACAGAGAGTGAGGCAAACCATAAGAGACTCAGAAATACAGAGAACAAACTGAGGGTTGATGGGGGGTGAGGGGGAGGGGGGAAATGGGTGATGAGCATTGAAGAGGGTACTTGTTGGGATGAGCACGGGTGTTGTATGTAAGCGATGGATCATGGGACTCTACCCCAAAAGCAAGAGTACACTGCATACACTGTATGTTAGCTAACTTGACAACTCTCTATATGACACACATATATGACAATTGGTGAAAGACAATTTTACATATATATAAAAGACAATTGGTGAAAGTTTAATATGGTCCCTATTAGATAGATCATAATAATTTTATCAGTGCCATGTTCATGATATTAATAATTGCACCATGGTATGGAAAAGAAGATCTTTATTGGTAAGAAATGCATGTTGAAGTATTTATGATTAAATGGGTATCATATCAGCAACTTACTCTTAAGTGGTTCAGAGAGAGGGAGAATGAAAGTTAATGTGGTAGAATATTAATATTTGAGGAATATGAGTAATGGATGAGACACCATTTATCTTATTTTTGAAACTTTTCTGTAGACCTGCAATTATTTCAAAATAAATATAAACAGCTAAAATATTAACAAGAAAAAGAAAGGAAGAAAGGGAGACAGAGAGAAAGCCAGCCAATTGACTTGAGCACATCTCCTTTTCATTTTCATAACTTTCTAACTAGACTATTGTCTAATATGCTAAGCATTTTCTTACAGAACTCTAAAAGAAAGATGAGAAGAGGACACAGGAGAAAAAATTATCACAGGAATAAATCAGGAAAATTTCCCAGAACTAATGACATATGCTCTGATTGAAAGTACACAGTAAGTTCCAACACAGTGAAAATATTAAGCATATCATTTAAAACCTTCAGAACACTGGTGACAGAAAGAAGATTTAAATAGCTTTGCTAGTGGGAACAAAAATAAAATTTGTATACAATTTTAAGAATCCAAACAAAGTTAACTTTATAACAATAATGCCTGAAGCTAGTGTACCTTGCTATGATTCCTTCAAAATTTTGAGGGGAAAATTATTCCAACTTAGATTTCTAATCTTAGCTAAATCATCAATTAAGTATGAAGATAAAATATTTTCTGATATATGGTTATTTTAAAAAGTACTTTCTGGGGCACCTGGGTGTGCCAGTCAGTTGAGCATCTGACTCTTGATTTCAGCTCAGGTCATGGGATTGAGCCTTACATCAAGCTCAGCACTAAGCATTGAGTCTGCTTAAGATTCTCTCTCTCCCTCTGCCCTGCTCGCATGCGCTCTCTCTTCCTCTCTCTCAATTAAAAATAATACTAAAAAAGTAAAATAAAATAAAAACACTTCCCATGTTTCTTTTTTTTTTCAGAAAGTTACTAGAAGATGTGCTGTGTCAAAACTAAGACACAGACCCTGCTTCAATTCAGACTGTGTGATCTTTTCTGGGTGCTATCTTCTGTGGCTTAATTCACCTCATTTCTTGAATTGGATATCTTCATTTTTTTAGGGTCTTTTCTGTGGGCCTAGTATAGGTGACTATTTTGAGAGAATATTTAACAACTTGGGGCAAGTGCAAGGCTAAGTTAATTACTATTACATTCAAACCAAAGAAGAAAAAAACCATGAAAATTATTAAAAGAAATGCAGTATATTTCATGGCTCAATTACAAATAGTGTTTTATAAACACTAAATACTGACCTAATTCCAAATTATCACACAACTAAATTCAAAAGATAGGAGGATTCAAAGTATGTATTTCTGTTGTTGTGTAAGAAATTACACAAATTTACCATTTCTGCACAACTTACTCAATTTCTGTATGAAATGTTACCACAACCCTCACTTATCACACAGTTTTTGTGGGTCAGAAGTCAAGGCACAGGTTGGCTGGGTCCTCTGCATGTTGCATTCTTATCTGGAGGCTTGATTGTGGAAGGATCCATATCTAAACTCCCTCAAATTGCTGCCAGAATTCATTTCCCTACAGATGCAGAATTCTTGGGAGCTTTGTTCTTCAAATTTAGCAACATACACATACAGAGACAGAAAAAGAGAGATTGAGAGAGAGAGAGATGCTTCCATTCACATACCTCTAGACCTTCTTTTAATATTTTCCTGTTAAATTCAGGCCCACACAGGATAAATTTCCCTTTCAAATAACTTAAAGCAAACTGAATAGAGGGCTTAATTAAAAAAAAAATCCCTGCACTTTTGCAAGCAAATTGTGCATCACTTCTAAATGCAGACTCGAAATAAAGGGGGGCACATAAAAATGTGGACACTAAAAGACAAGAATCATGGATGCCATATTAGAATTTCAGTTTACACAGCAGTAATCCCTAAAACTAAAAAATCAAGAAATAGTAATGTGTGTGTGTGTGTGTGTGTGTGTGTGTGTGTGTGTTTCAATGTGGAGGCAAAATCTAAAGAACCAGCTAAAATATATGAAAGCAGTTGCCACTATAGAGTAGTGCATGGGGTGTGGTAATTTATTTTTTAATTATTTAGCTCTTTAAACTAGGTGCATGCACATGTTATTATATTTTAATTGGATTTTATTTTTATCAGATAATTGTAATATGGCTCTTGTACAGAAGATGCTTAAAATTTTCTCAATAAAAAGGAATGGAAGCAGAAAATTTGTGCTGTAAAGGAATCTTTGAGAAAAGATCTGGGAGTTTTTGTTGATGGTGTATACTCAAAATAAGTCAATAATGAGATATTGTTGCTATAAAAAAATCAAATGCAATCTCAGGCTTCCATTCGTAGAAATATGATGAATAAACAGGAAAAATAATTGCCTACATTATTCTGCATTGAAAGTTCCATATTTGAAGTTGTGTTCATTTCTGGGCTCTTAATTTAATTCTGTTTTTCTATTGTTATAACATCGGTGGTTTATTTTTATTGTAGAATCAATATATGGTCTCTATGGAAAATTTCAGAAAATAGAAAAAAGGTAATATCTGCAAGTTAATACTTGAAAATATATATCATAAACATTTTGGTGCTGATATATTTAGCGTTTTTTCTTTACCTGTGTACATACGAAGTACATGTTATATTATGTATGTACTCTGGATACTGCTCTTTAACTTAATATTATATTGTAGAACACTTCTGCTTTTGGCCAAAGAAACATTGACTAAATAAGCCTTAATTTCTAAAACACTAAAATTCAGATAATATGCATGAAACAACAGTTCTCATGATATTGACATCAGGCAAGAAGGGACTATGACCCATGAGAGAAAGAAAACAAACAATACAAGCCCTCTGATTACTTACCTTACTAGCTAGACAAAGTTCAAAGCCACAGGGCATGGAAGAGGAACCAAGGCAGAAGCTGGCAGCTGAGTTGAAGTTATGGTGCTGGGAAGGCAGTGCAGCTGGAGTTTGGAGGACAGCATTCTAGAGAAGAGTCTTGGGAAAAAACAAAACAAAACAAAAAACAAAACAAAACAAAGAGAGCTGCACATAGGGAGAACTCCAGTGGTCTTCAGTGGGACTCCCTCTAGAATATTCAGCTGAATACTGATCAGTGTTTGTGTATAAGAAAGCTATCTGAGCCAGGGAAAGAAAACCTACTCCAATAAGTTCTACAAGTTAAATGGAATATACAAATTCCTTGAAAGACACCAACAATTGAAGCTCATTATATACAGAATAGATGTCTCAGTAGATAACTCTTAGATACATTAAATTTTTAGTTAAAAACCCTGTGGGCTGGGCCACATTAAGCTCTAGGCCCAGATGGCTTTGCTCATGAATATTGACAAACATTTAAGGAAGAAATAATACAAAGTCTATAATAATTCTATTACCCACAAAAAATAAAGAAAAATTAATATATCCCAACTTATTTTATAAACCAACATCACCTTAATAAGAAATGAAAACTATGGACAAATGTCTCCCATTTACATAGGTGCAAAAAGACCTTGCAAACTTTTCATAAATCATGTCCAAAAAAAATATTCAAAAAGATAATACATCTTTTTCAATATTTTTTAAGTTTATTTATTTTGCGAGTGAGAGAGAGAGAGAGAGTGGGAGGGAGGGTCAGAGAAGGAGAAAGAGAATCCCAAGCTCGATGTGGGGCTCAATCTCATGAACTGTGAGATCATGACCTGAGTTGAAATCAAGTATCAGACACTTAACTGACTGACCCCACCCAGGCGCCCCAAAAAGGGTAACACACCTTGATCAAAGAAATTAACACAGGAAAGTATGGTTTAACATTCAAAATAAATCAACGTGATTCACCCTACTAACAAATTTTAAAAAAGAAAGAAGAAAATCTATATGCTCATTTTAAGAGATTAGGAAAAAATCTATTGACCCTATCCAACATTCATTCCTGATAAAAGTTCTTAGCAAACTAGAACTAAAAGACACTTCCTCAACTTAATAAAATGCATCTATAAAAAATTGACAGCTAATTTCATAATTAATGGTGAAAGACTAAATATCTCCTGAAGACCAGGAAAAAGACAAGAATTTCTGCTTTACCATTCCTATTTAATAGGGTAGGCATGGTTCTAGGTATGGTCCTAGCAGTATAATAGGGAAGGAGGAGGAGGAAAAGGAAATGGAGGAAGAGGAAAAGGAGGAGGAGGAGGAGTAAAAGATACCTAGATTGGAAAGGAAGAGGCAAAACTGTTTTTGTTTTCTGACAATATGATTGTAATGTAATGAATTTACAGAATTTTTTTAAAAACCTGTTAGAACTAGTAAATGAGTTCATCTAGGTCATAGAATATAAGATCATTATACATTAAAATCAAATACATTAAAATCAATTACATTTCTATGTAGTAATAACAAATATTAGGAAATTGAAATTTGAAAAAGAAAAATATGTAAGACCTAATTACAACCTAAATTCATGGTTTAGATGGTTGAATATTGTTGATGTCAATTTTTCCCAAATTAATAGAGTCAACTCAATAAGGCAATTCCAATCAAAATCTCAACATGTAACTTTGAAGTATGAAAAGAGTCCAAATGTCCATTGACTGATGAATGGACAAAGAGGTTTTGGTATGTATACATACAACAGAGTATTACTTGGCAATCAGAAAGAATGAAATCTTCCATGTGGATGGAACTAGACTGTATTATGTTAAACGAAATTAGAGAAAGACAAATATCACATACTTCACTCATATGTGGAATTTAAGATGCAAAACAGCTGAACATAAGGGAAGAGAAGCAAAAATAATATAAAAACAGGGAAGGGGACAAAACATAAAAGACTCTTAAAAACAGAGAACAAACTGAGAGGTGCTGGAGGGGTTTTGGGTGGGGGGTTGGGCTTAATGGGAAAGGGGCATTAGGAGGACACTTGTTGGGATGAGCACTGGGTATTATTTGTAGGGAGTGAGTCACAGGATTCTACTCCTGAAATCATTATTACATATATACTAACTTGGATGTAAATAAATAAATAAATAAATAAATAAATAAATAAATAAATTTTATGCATTAAATTTAGGTACCTTGCTTGCTTCACTTAGTCCCAGCCCTGATTAAGGCAGTATGGTATTGACATCAAGATCAACAAAGAGATAAAGGCAGTAAAATCATTGCATTGAAATACACAAATATAAAGGTACCTGAATGGCTCAGTCAGTTGATCTCATAATTTGTGAGTTTGAGCCCCTCATCAGGCTCTGTGCTGACTGCTCACTCTCACTCTCTGTCTCTCTCTCTCTCTCAACAGTGAATAAATATTTTAAAAAATTTTAAAAAGAAAAAAAGAAATACACAAATATATTAAGAAAACAGAAGACTGAGTCCAGAAATAACCCCACATATATATGGGCAGTTGATTTTCAACAGAGATGAAAAGTAATTTAATGTACAATAGACACTTCTTTAAAGACAATATTTAAGGGCCAAGAAGCCCATGATGAGATAGCCAACATTATTATTCATCAGGGAAATACAAGTCACAATAACATATTACTTCCTGCCCATTAGGATAACTATTATCAAAGAGACAAGTTTTGGCAAAGATATGGAGAATTGGAACCCTCATGTAACAAATGCAGCCAGTGTATAAAACAGGCAGTTTCCCCCAAAATTAACTATGGAAATATTCAGAATTGACAGATCTGTAGAGACAAAAAGTAGACAGAAAGTGGTTGCCTATGCCTAGAGCCAACAGGGTTTTGTGGGAAGTCTTGAGTGACTCAAGGAGGTACATTGTTTTTTGGGAGGTAATAAAATTGACTGTATCTGTATTAGTTTTCTAGAGCTGCTGTAACAAAGTACCACATACTGGGTGACTTAAACGCAAAGTTTATTGTCTCATGGGTCTGGAAGCTAAAAGTCTGACATCTAAAAGATGTCAGAAGATTTGCTTCCTTCTGTCGGGACAATCTGTTCCAGGTCCCTATCATTGATTTGTAGATGGCCATTTTCTCCTTTAGTCTCTTCACATCACCTTCTCTTTTTGCATCTCTCTGTGTCCAAAAATCCCTTTCTTATGAGGACATAAGTCATATTGGATTAGCTACCCCCCCAAAAGGTCACATTCTGAAATACTGGGTGTTAGGACTCAAACATATGAATAGGGAGAGGCAAGATGGGACACAATTCAACCCATAACAGTAGTGATGGTTGCATAACATTGAATATTTTAAAAAACATTCAATTTTACACTTCAAATGGGTGAATTATATGGTATGTGAATTATATCTCAATAAATGTTATATAAAACAGAAAAATAAAAAGAAACAATATAGAACAAACCTTTAAAAAAAACTGTCGGGCACCTGGGTGGCTCAGTTGGTTAAGCGTCTGACTTTGGCTCAGGTCATGATCGTGCGGTTGGTGAGTTCAAGCCCCGCGTTGGGCTCTGTGCTGACAGCTCAGAGTCCGGAGCCTGTTTTGTATTCTGTGTCTCCCTCTCTCTCTCTGACCCTCCCCCGTTCATGCTCTGTCTCTCTCTGTCTCAAAAATAAATAAACGTTAAAAAAAACTGTCAAAAAGACACCTAATTTAAAAAAAAAAGCCAAAATATTAACAGACATCTCACCAAAGAAAATCTAATAATTTCAGGTGAGCACATGAAAAGTTCTCAGCATCATTAATCCTTAGGGAAACTCAAATCAAATTCATTATGTGACACCACTGTACACGAAGTAAAAGTGGTAAATTTAAAAACTGACTGTACCAAGTAATAGCAAAGATGAAGTGTAACAGATGTCAAAATTTTATAGCCATTTTGGGAAAAAGTCTGTCAGTTTCATATGAAGTGGAACATATAAAGCCATTTCTAGATATAATCCAATGTTGTGTAATAGTTTAGCTGGTCTTTGTCCCAGGCTTCTGGAAAAGAGCCTCTAAACCCTCAGAATTCCCTGGTAATAGAAGTGCCTGTATTATTCATGGTGGATCTCACCCTTTGAGATTATGGTAATGAGGTGACTCATTCTGGGTCCCTAGAGGGCTTGAGGATAGAAGCTAACTGTGCCAGAAAGATCAACCAAGTGATTGGAGCATCAGAGGTTTTTTAAAATAATTTTTTAAAATGTTTATTATTTTTTGAGAGAGAGAGAGAGACAGAATGCAAGTGAGGGAGGGGCAGAGAAAGAGGGAGACACAAAATCCGAAGCAGGCTCCAGGCTCTGAGCTGTCAGCACAGAGCCCGATGCCGGGTTTGAAGATACTGACCAGGAAATCATGACCTGAGCCGAAGTTGGACGCTTAACAATCTGAGCCACCCAGGCGCCCCTAGAGCATTAGAGTTTTAGATCTACGTAATATCAGTCCAAACTGGCAACCTCCCAGGAGTAGAGGGAGGCCAAAGATTGAGTTCAGTCCTGTAGCCAATGATTCAATCAACCATTCCTAAGTAATGAACCCCCACTAGAAACTCTGGACACCTGAGGCTCAGGTGAGATTTCCAGGTTGGCCAAATACATTGATGTACTACTGGACTGTTGATGCATCCTGAGGACATGGAAACTTTATATTTGGGACCCTTCTGTACCTGGCCCCATGTGCCTCTTCTTTTACCTGGTTTTGAGTTGTCCTTTTGCAATAACAATTGTATTTTAAGTACAGAACTTTCCCGAGTTCTGTGGTCATTTCTAAAGAATTGTCATGAGAGGTTAGTGGGAACCCTGAATTTGTAGTCAGTTGGTTAAAAGTGTGGGTAGCCTCGGAGCCCTGGAAGCCTGTAACATTTGATTTCAGTCTGGGTCATGCCAAAATTGCACTGTAACCAAGAAAATTGAAAACAGCTATATGAATGCTCATAGCAGCTGTATATAAAATGGCCCCAAACGAAAAAGAACTCAAATATCCATCCAACAATGAAAAAATGAATAGGTAGTAGTATTCAATGCACTATTACCAATAAGTAAAAAGGGATTAATTATTGATACATGAAACAAATTAGCAAATCTCAAAGGCATTATACTAAATAAAATAAGCCAGTTGTAAAAGATTAATATTGTACAATTCCATTTGTATGAATTCTACTGACAGAAAATAGATCATTAGTAGCCAGGAGCTAGAGATGGAGGAAAGGTATTTGTAAAGAGGATTGAGGGGACTTTTTGGAGTGATGGAAGTATTTTATATATTTATACAGTATTTTGGCCCCAATGTCACACAACATATAAAAATCAACTCTAGTCAAATTGTAGATACCAATCTTCTTCAACTTACAATGGGGTTACATCCTGATAAACCCACTGTAAGTTGAAAACTTTGTAAGTTGAAAATGCATGTAATGTACCTAACCTGCCAAACATCATAGCTTAGCATCATTCTCAGAACAATTACATTAGCCTACAATTAGGCAAAATTTTTTTGACACAAAGTCTATTTTATAATAAAGCATTGATTATCTCAAGTAGTTGAATATGCATGGCAAGTGAAAAACAGAATGGGTGTATGAATACAGAATGATCGTAAGTGTATCTGTTGTTTACCCTTGTGATGGCGGGGCTGACTGAGAGCTGCAGCTCGCTGCCACTGCCCAGCAACGAGAGAGCATCATACCACATGTCACTAGCCCAGGAAAAGTCCAAATTAAATATTCAAAGTATGGGGGCACCTGGGTGGCTCAGGCAGTTAAGCATCCGACTTCTGATTTCAACTCACGGTTTGTGAGTTTGAGCCCTGTGTCCGGCTCCTTTCTGTCAGCAAGGACCCTGGTTGGAATTCTCTCTCTCTCTCTCTCTCTCTCTCTGCCCCTCCCCACTAGTGCTCTCTCTGTCTCTTTCTCAAAAAATAAATAAGTGGACATTTAAAAACAAAAGATTCAACGTATGGTTTCTATGGTATGCATATCACATTCACACCATCATAAAATTGAAAACTATTTAGTGGAGCCATTTTAAGTTGGGGACTGGCTGTATAACTCTAAATGGCAATATTCAATTTGCTTATTGCTTTGGAGTTTATGTGGATGTGTTCGTTGTGTTGAAAGTCTTCAAACCGTACCTTATAATTTGTCTAATTTTTGATATACATATATTTTTTACTTCATTAAAGTAGTTTATGCTTTAAAAACGTATTGTTTATAATTCACTAGGATTTTAAAGTTTTCTTTTTATAGTTCTGAAGTTTCTTAAGTTTATTTCTAATCATTTATGTTTTTTGCTGATATTTTAATAGAATATTCTTCATTATATTTTTCTAATTTATATTTGATATTTGTGAAAAACTACTAGATATAAACACAATAATTTTGTAAACCATTTTCCTGAATTGTCTAACTATTTCTATTCTTATCTACTAGATGTATTTTTGTGTTGCCATACAGGCTGTGAAATTAATGGTGAATAATGATAATTTTGTTGGCTTTTCCCTAATGTATGATTCTTACCTTCCTTTTCTTGTCAATTGTTACTATCTCAAAGTTTTAAGAATATGATAAATGACAGTGGTGTTTTCCTACATTCTACTCCTTATTGGGATGAGAATTTTTTCAGTATTCAACTCTGAAATATGATGCTGGCTAGTTTAAAAATCTATATTTGTCAGGTTACGGAATGCTCTTTTTTCCCCTATTTTACTAAGATTATAAAATCAGAAATACATATTGAAATTTTATTCAATGCTTTATGACATTTATTACAAAATCTTTTGATTTTCTTCTTTTGGTCAAGTATTTGTTATATTATTTTAATTTACTTTTTAGTTATCTATTTCTACATTCCTAAATAAATCCCATTTTCCATCAGTCTATCAATATTCTGTAAGGTTACATTTGACAATTTATTGTTTAGTATTTAAGCATCTTTATTTTGTGGTTTGCTTTTTTGTGACTTCTTAATCAGGTTCAGGATGTAGGACAATTCCTTTGTCATAAAAATAGGTAAGGCCTTTATTTGTTCTCAATGTTCTAGTAATATAGATGATATTTAGTCTTTGAGGATTTGAAAGAACTTGTCCATGAAAACTTTGGAACTCAGATTCAGTTGGTAAAATGAGAAGTTTAGAAATTATGTTTCCTTGTGGAACCCATCATTGTTATTTCTGGGAGACCAGAACCCAGTGGATTAAATTAACCAGGTATTCCCCTCCATTGGTCAAGGTAAGAGAAAATGAATGATAGAATTATTAATCTCCTTTTCCATTTGTTTCATTCAAATATCTTCCTCATAGGGCTTGTCATAGTGCCACAAAGAGGCCCTCTTTCTCAGGGCTTCATCCTCCAAGGCCACAGCACAACTTGGGTCATTGTCACCACAAGGGTAGACAGGGTCTATCTGTCACAGACAGGGTCCCCAAGTTGAAACCAAATATTTGGCTCAGGGCAGCAAATATTCCACCAGCAAGGAGGATACAAACTTTGAACCACAGAATTAAGCCATAGGTCTCTGAGGCCAAGAAAGAACTCTCCTGGGTACAAAGGTTGAAGACACACTGGAACAGATGGGAAATGGGAGAAACAGAACAGAGCTTCAACATAGATTCAAAAGAGATGAAAGAAAATATCGAGATCAACAAAGTCCCATTCAGATCATATCTTACAAATGTAAAGAGCTTTACATTGAATTTATTGTACATTTGATTCCCAATAGATCTCATTTTGGTCCTCAATACCCCATACCAATGTAAAATAGTAGTTACATCATGCAAATCCTGAAAAGCATTCAGGAACAGTGATAGCAGATCATAAACACACTGAGAATCTAGAGACTGATAAAACATACTTCTTTATTCTCTGTTTGCATTGACTTTCAGCCCATTGAGTATTGTCTTGGATGGCAAACTGGAAGTTCTTTCTTACCTGGTCTCCCTTTCTGCTTCCTTTTGTACCTCCTTTGTTTGAAGCTTCCAGGCCTCTCAGCCTGTTTCAGCCCCTAATATCTCATGCTGTGGAATCTCCTAAACCTCTTTGCTTGAGCCCTGTGATAATCAAATTCCCATTCCATTCTAGGAAGGTTCCATTTTTCAGTGTTGAGTGCGTATAAAATAAATCTTTATTTTTCTAAATTGAATTGCCTCTGATGGCATACCTTTGTTGTGTTATTATGCAAAAGGATCTTCTCTTCACCAGGGATGAGGATGGACAAAAAGAAAGGCTGCCTCTTCCTGCAACAGTAACATTATAATTCCTTGCCCTACTTTAGTTAAACTCTTTCAGCTTCCTTTTCTGAAAGCTTGCTACTTTGAATTCTTCCACATGCAGTGCCTATGAGGCAAATGCATTAAATAGAATGACAAAGACAGATGAAAAGAAAAAGAAGACATCCGCATTCATATATCTAGTCAGAGCAAACCTGAAAGTTACTTGTCATCCGCAACTTCAATAGCAGTGAAAAAAGGACTATCACCATTTTCACCCATCCCTCTGACAGTTGCTAAATAAAAGCCTACAATGAAAGAGGAGGAATATAAGCCATGGCAATGACATGTTTTCTTGGTTGGGCGAGAAAAAAAAATCAGAAACTAAATATTTTGTGCATAGAAACAGTTTGAGAGTAATACCACATACTACTAAGAAACTCTCTATTGGGATCGTTACTTTTATAACAACAATCTAGGGCTATATTTGGTCTTTGGGTCTCCAGCATTACATGCTTCTTATGCAGGGACACTTCCCAATCTCTCCAATGCTTACAATCATTGATAAGAAGATAAAATCCACCAAAACCAAGTAAAATTTAATGTTAAAAACTGGTCAAATTTGATGGCCTCTCACTTTGTAAATTCTTTTTCTCTGCATGCTTCGGGCTTACTAGTATGCATTAACATGAAGATAGAAGACAATCAAATCTGAGTCCATTTCATGGCCAGCCTACCAGTACAATAAAATTTAATGGCGATTTTTAGAGGTTTTGGTATGACTAATTTTTGAAAAAAATATTTCAATTTATTTTTCAAGCTATGTCTAAAAGACAGAGAGAAAACCCACTCTGTCCTCAAAAATCAAAGAAAGTAGTTTAATAGGCAGAGTACTTGTCATTTGACCTCCCCCCCAAAAAAACAAACCTTCAAACCCTTCAGATTTCTACCAGAGTCAAGATAGAAAAGATCAATTCAGTCTTTTAAAGAAGCAATGACTCAGAAAACCAATCACATCAGGACAGGCCTGATGTTTAAACTGCTTAAATTTTACAAGGTACTATTAGGTGTACTTAAAGTTGATTGGCCTATAAATTGAAAAGAAAAAAATCCCTTTTGGTATCTCAACAAAGGGGGAGATTTCTGTAAGTTCTAGAAGGCTCTCCAGGACAGGCTAATGAGGAAATTGTACTTCAGTTCTATTTCTTCATCTCCTTTTCTATTCCCAGGTTTGGTTGTTTCCTATCTCCTTCTTCACCTTAGAAAAATGATCATTGGATTTATCCCCACGCATTCTAATTTTTGAGAGACTTATAAAGCAATAATAAGCAGTTTTATTTTGTTGAAAAGTATATGAAATGTTTCTTTCACTCAAGTGTTCTACCCTCCACAATATATATGGGAATATAAGACTGAAATCAGGCATTAGTCCTGAGTGCTTTAAATACAAATATAGGGAAAATGTATATGTACCCCAAACAAAAGCTCAAAGCAAAGGGAATTTTAGTTAGGGAAACAGTATAATGTGGGTGGTTAAAGCTCAAACTTTGAAATCAGAAAGGCCTACGTTTAGATTTTCATTTTACAGTTAGTAGCCTAAGTTTCTTCATCTGGGAAATACAGAGAACAATACAAACATGATAGGATTGGTGAGAGAAATTGATGAACTAACAAATGTGAAATGCTTAGCCTACTGCCTGACACAGAAGAGTTTTCAGTAAATGCTATTATGGTCAAAGCAAGCTCTCTGAGACTGTCGTTGCTCTCATACAGTCAGGGGTGGATGTCAACTACATACGTGGTCAGGTTCTCTCAAGGCCCATCCCCACAGTTTTCGGCACTGAGCAGTCCAAGTCACATGCCCTCTTTTTCATCGGATCTTGGACTCACCCAGATCTCAATCTGCACAGGGCCCATTCCCCACAGGGATGACAGGGTAAGTTTCCACCAGCCTCAGCAACCATGCGCCAGACGGCAAACTGCTATCCTCTGGCCTCATACAGCTCTCCAGACACCTGCATCAAAGGCACTTTTCAGCAGTCATCTTTGAAAACCAGTTTCATATTTCCATGATTTCAGGTTACCACCCAGACAAGTTTTTGTCTGATTATGATCTCAGTACTCACACAGGCCCTGCCATCACAATATTCTCACACACTTCTCTTCACGCTGTTGACTCTAGTACCCCCTTCCAAGTATTTCCATTGCACTGGCTGAAGACACATACGTCCCTATATCCCTTTTCACTACCATTTATAGATTCCTGAACTCCCTTCCATATTCATTGAAAAATATGAATCTTGGCTCGTATCTCCTCCATATGGTATCCTTGGACTTGAGTGTCAAGAAAAAGTAAGCCAATTTCTAAGGATTCCACAATCTTGAATACTTTTAATTTCCATGTTAATGACCAGTCTGATGAGCTACATTTACTAGTCTTGAACTCCTCTGCTCCATTCAGCCTCACTCATGCCTGCACGTTAACTGGAATCCAAATTTTCTCACTACCTTTTCCTACCACTCTGTTATACAATGTTGTCTGTCTCCAAAACTATGATTGATTAACTAAATGAGATCATGCATGTTAAGCAACTAGTTCTGTGTTTGGTATGTTAAATAGCACTAATAAGACAACCACCTATCCTCGAGTCTCAATGTTAATGGGCAAAGTTATGCAACATTGTTATTTTTTCACTCCTCCACATAGCTTTAAAATATATGTTGAAACAGCACCACTCAGAGTGTAATAAAACACATAGGAAATTGTAAATTTGTCATTATAAATAGCACACTATACACAAAGCAAAACAATTGTTAACTATTTACATTATATAAAGCATATGTCTATTGTTGCTTTTCCTTTGTGAAAGTAGCTTCTTTATTCTTCAAAATGTCTGATGATACAAAGATTTCAAGAAAAACATTTATAGGAGTGCCCTGGTGGCTCAGTCAGTTAACTGTCCAGCTTTTGGTTTCAGCTCAGGTAACGACCTCATGATTTGTGAGTTTGAGCCCCACATTAGGCTCTGTGCTGACAGCATGGAGCCTGGTTGGGATTCTGTCTTTCTCTCTCTCTCTCTCTATCTCTCTCTCTCTCTGCCCCTCTCCCACTCATGCTGTTTCTGTCTCTCTCAAAAGTAAGTAAATAAACTTTAAAAATATAAAAAAGTAAAACACTTATAATTACCTTCAACAATTAGATGTTTGTAACAAGAGTCATTCATGGAATTAAATACGGTATTTGGATTGTAATTTGCCTTTGTTTGTATGAAAAACTTGTTTATAGATTTTATTTCTAGAATCAAAGTTAGAAATATCCTTATAGGTCATCTAGAACAGCTCTGTGCTCCAAAGTAGTGACAAGATGGTCTTCAAAACTGAAGGTCTATACCAATAGCAGGGGCCTATTTTCCCCGAAAATGTTTCAGTAAAAGAGTACAAAGAACACTAAGTAGAAAAGAAAATACCTAATTTCTACTCTCTGATATAATATAAAGAGCACGAAGATGATTCTCAATATGACCACAGGAGAGTTCCCATAATGTGTCTCATGGGAAGATAAATATCAGTTCTACTCACCCCTGAATTATATTATTTTTGGCTCCCTTCATTCATCAACACTGAAACACTTATTGATGTGGTATTATAGAAGAAAATGGCTAAACTAGGGAAAATATTAGCAAAATGGAAATTCCCAACATATTACAATATGTTGAAATGCCTCACCAGAGACTTCTCTGAAGTTTGTGTTATTATGATTTGCTTTTATGTGCCTGTTTTCTCTTCATCCCCTATGGACCAATTGACATTTTTCAGTCATTGAAAGGCCTTGCTCCTGCTCCTGCGCCTTCTTACAGCATAAGAAGAAAACAAAAAGCAATTCGCCACTCTTCTTGTCTTTTCTACCTAACAGAGGTACTTGCTTTTTTCCAGAGAACCGGTTTCCACTTGCTAACTTTTTACCTAAGTGACATGTAGTCTTTGATCTCTGTATAGCAAGGTTTATGTTCAGTAGGATGAAGAATCGAATGCTCACAATTGACTTCTAAGGACATGAACTCAGGAACATTATTGATGTTGTCAGATATGCCATATTCCCAATTTCTTTATCCTTTCTACAAATCTTTGACTATCTTCAATGACCTCTATAACTTGTTCTAATATAGCACATTCATCATATGTGTATCTCAATACATTTGGTTTGATTTATGACTATTGAAATACTGCATGTTAACAAATCCCATAAAAGTCAAATGTGTGATATTTCTTATCATGTAACAATAGTGAAATAAGTAATGAGCATTAAACTTTTAATTATTGTTACAAACAGTAAATTATTGTTCTACATGCTACCTAGGCAATTAACACTTGTCATAAAATATTAAAGTTTCTATCATGGTAAATTCTTAACTTTTCATGTATATGAATAGTAACAAAATATTCAGTGGACACACATACAAACACAGCTCTTGGCTATTTTTGTTTGTTTGTTTGCACTGTTCACATTTTCTTGTAGCACCTCAGAAAGTAAGGTAACCTACCTGAACTTAGTTTCTTAGAGGTAATGAATGAATAAAAATTCTATGTCCATCTCAAAAGGATGAAATGAAGATTGGGAGAATATATATGAAGGTTTCTCTAATACCTAGATGTCATTGAGCAAAATTTTCTGACTTTTCTTCTCCTTTAGTTCAGATTTTTTGAAAGAGAACCAGCTGATTGAACTAGGAATTATATAGGAACTCTATAAATATATAATGGAAAACAATTATGTGGAAGATATTCTTCTTTCTGATATCAGCTACTATTTATTCCTCATACCTCTAGTCTGTATGTATAATCATTGCACTGACACCCCCACCAGATGGCAATGTTAAGACTTATGTTGCTATTTGATTGATTATAGATATGCATGCATTTGGAGAAATGATTGCTGGACCAACTTGAGGCATTTTTTAAGTTTATTTATTTTTGAGAGAGAGAAAGAAAAAGTGTGCCTGAGCCAGGGAGGGGCAGAGAAAGAGGGAGAAAGAGAATACCAAGCAGCCCCCACCTCCACCCAGGTGTCCAGAGGTATTTTTCAATAACATTTATTTCAATCTCCCTTCTTCTTTGTTGAATTTACACATGTTTATATCATCTTTTAAATTAAGTTCGGCATTAACTTCAAAGAATGTGATGGTTGTCATACTAGGAAATTCGCTTAATATTGTTGTTAACTGGTGATTAGAGAGCTTCTTTTGAACTAACTCTTGAAAGCATCATGAAGTACTTGATATAAAATAAGATTTACCTACTGTCTCACAATACTTAATAAAATCAAAACACAGGAGCTAATTAGACATTGCTTATTAATACCCAAATCAGGGAAAATATGAAAAACATCTCTATGAGACTTATATTTAAAGCTTCAATATTATTGACAAAGGAATAAAAGGGGAGAAGAGAATTGCTTATAGTGCACAAAACAAAAGCAGAGAAAAAGAAAAGCAAAGAAAATTAGATGCTCAAATCTTTGCACTGGCATGCTACCCGAAGTCCATTTCTCTGCTCAGAAGAAGCAGGACTTCAATAAAAATAATGTAGTTTTTGTTTCTTTGTTGTTTTGGGTTTTTGTTGTTGTTACTTGTATTTAATAAACAACTGTTCTCATGATAAGATTAAGGTTTATTTCATTCCTTCTCTAAGCGTGGGTCTGTAGACTGAGTTTGCTGCACAATGTTATTAGTGACAGTTAGAGGTCTGTTAGAAATAAGCATTCATGGCAATTTGGCAAGGTAATTTTGTCTGTTGAATCTTAAAGTTAAAAAAAATGGGATTTATATTTTGTTTTCTCTTTTTTCATTTCATTTTTCTAGCAATTCATTTTTAATATATTTTATAAAAATATGACTCCAGAATGATTTGGAAGGTAGGGGTGAGGGGAAATGGCCTTTCCCTACAGGTGGTTTATACTTACTTAGGTATCTTTAAAATGAGTCCAGCGGCACCTGGGTGGCTCAGTCAGTTAAGTGTTCTAATCTTGACTTCAGTTCAGGTCATGATCTCACTGTTCATGAGTTCGAGCCCCATGCGTGCTCTGCGCTGACAGAGTGGAGCCTGCTTGGGATTCTTTCCCTCTCTCTTTGCCCCTCCCCTGCTTGCGTGCTGTGTCTCCCAAAATAAATAAATAAATATTTTTAAAAAATTGTTCCAGATCTTTCTTCTTTACATAGTTATGACCACGAAGCTGAAGTTCTTTCTTTTGGATGCCACAGCCTTTCTTGCCACACCATTTCCAATAACATTGGACCAGAAAGCAGTGAGATTCTATTTTATACTGACGTCATATAGCTGACAATGAGGTTTTATATTAGCATATGCCTTTTTCATTTCCTAGCCCCTGAAAATCAAGCTTCCTTGATCTTAAAAGCTGACTAAAGTCATATTGAATTATAATGTGATAAACCTGATATATAGCCATCTAGAAGCATTTATTGGGCCTCTCCTCAATATTCCACAATGCTCAGTCTACAAAAGACTTGAAAACTCTATTTAGAACAAAGATAAATCCATTGGTAACAATTGTTAAACAATACAGTTGCCACAGTTAAGTGCTAACTTTCATGTTGCAGATTCTAAGTGGTGGAGGAAATCAGTTTCTTCACCTGCATAACCAGGTAATAACTTCTACTTCACATGAGCCTGAGTTAATGTATATGATATCCAGTCCAATGGCTAGCACTTTGTTTTATTTTGCTTTTTTTTTTAATGTTTATTTATTTTTGAGGGAGAGAGAGACAGAGTGTGAGCGGGGGAGGGGCAGAGAGAGAGACAGACAGACAGACAGAACCTGAAGCACGCTCCAGACTCTGAGCTGTCAGTGCAGAGGCTGACGCCAGGTTCAAACCCATGAACTGCAAGATCATGACCTGAGCCAAAGTCGAACGCTTAACTGACTGAGCCACCCAGGAACCCCATATTTTGTTTTTAGAAAGGAACCTAATCAGGGCACTTCTTGAAAGGATGAATAGTCTTCATATAGAAAAGAAAGGAGAATTTTGTAAAGAGATCTTGCCCTGGTAAAATGGAAAACACTTTGTACTGATACTGTGAGAATTCCTGTAGGAAAAGACAGAGAACCAAACCAGGTTTTGAGATAGTTGCTGAGATGGCATTTTGTTTGCTGTGATCTGTAAGCTCTGGTCTCTCCTACTTAATTCAGGACCACCTCTACGATCAAACTCCTGTACACACCAGCGCAGGTTTCAATATGCCCCTATCTTGGTAACAAACGTGTTTAGCTTGTGACATAAAATAAGATCAGATTGGGCGATGATTCTCATCCTCGTTCTCCTTGAATAAGAAACAGTAATGATTTTTTTTTCAAAAATAAAACTACTGATGTAAGTGATGACACAAGTAACCTAATCACTTGTTTCCTTCCAGTTAGTTTAACCAAAGTGGAAACTATGAAATAGGGCACAAATAGTAATCACGATTTCCTGTCTTTCAGCCTTTCCCCGGCCTTCTGCCTGTAAGTCAGCAAAGTTCTAAGCTTTCTAAACTTTCATCTTTTTCCTCGCTTTGTAACTAACTTGAGCTTGATTGCTCCCCCTCTGCTGTGGGACAAAAACATATTCTGTAATCTTTAAAAAACAGAAGTTATGAAAGTTCCATTTTATTTTTGAAATGATTTGAATAATGTAGAAGTCTAATTTATTTCCATTTCTCCTTCCTTTTCATCGTTTCTCTGGTAGAGAGCTCATCTTTGTACCTGAGCTGATTTCCCATAGGTAAATCAGGTCTTGGCTCCATGGCAGATCATTCGCTTTAAAAGTCGTCAGGCATTTCCCCTACAGATGGAGGCTTGTAATCCGATCTCCCTGCTTTAGCAATAGTGATTGCAAATGGCTGCTTCTAGAGGAAGCAAGGATTTCTGGCTCCAAAATGGTATGGTAACAAAGCCCTCCCCTCAACTGCTGTCAAGTAAAAGGACTATATGCTTTGAACCTCTTGACCCATCAGGTGTTATGAGAAGGCTTCTGGTGTCAGGTGGTTTCCTTTGTGGGAGAATCTCATAGCAGCCCCCCTTATCTGCTGGGAATACATCCCAAGAGCTCCAATGGATGCCTGAATCTGTAGATAGTACCACGTCCTACATATACTGTTTGTTCCTATATTTACATACTTAAGATAAAGCTTAATTTATAAATAGGTCACAGTGAGAGATAGACAACAATAACTAATAATAAAATAGGACAATTTTAACAATATACTGTGATAAAAGTTATGTGAATGTGTGTTCTCTCTCTCTCTCTCTCTCTCTCTCTCTCTCTCTCAAAATGTCCTATTGTACTATACTCACCCTTCTCCTTGTGGTGATGTGAGATGATAAAATGCCTACTGAATAAGATGAAGTGTGGTGCATGACATAGGCACTGTGACCTGGCATTAGGCTACTATTGACCTTCTGACCCACCGTATGACAGAAGGAGGATCATCTGGTTCCGGACCATGGTTGATTGTGAGTAACTGAAACCTTGGAAAGCAAAACCATGGGCAAAGGGGCTACTGTAGCTGCTGCTCTTGTTCTGCAGAGACCTCCATAAGGAAAATACTCAACTCTGCTTTTCTCTTAGCACCGAAATGACTGTTAGCTATCAGTCTTGTGCATCCATAGCTGAATAAATAAATTCGTTAATATTCAAGTCCTAAAATGTAGCACATGGAACGCTGAAGAACATTAAGTAAAGTTATCAAATACGCATAAACATTACATCAAAGGCAGTGTGAGGTGGGGAGCAAAGTTTTGACATAAATTTGATACCAGCTCTTGTTATCACCTAAACAATTGCATAGAAAACACTTTCCCAAAAGAATCTCATTTAAGGCTTGCAAAAAGCCTATGAGGTTGGGAAACAGGTATTGCACACCTATTTTATAGCTGAAGAAACTGAGTCTCTAGGAGGTTGGGTGATAGACTAGTGATGGAGCCAGGACATGAAGAATGTCTACAAATGTTTACTCTCAGTCTCTTTTTTGGCCACCAGGCTGCCACACCTAAACAACACATCAGGACCACAGGTGGGACAAACGGTGAAAAAAGTCCTGGTAAAAACAGCGGTGACAAAACAACAACAATAATAAAGCCACATATAGTTTTCTTTTTGCATTAAATTTGGTGATCTAAGACTTCAGATGCTCTTCTAGATGACTTATTCTAAAAGCCCACCATCTTTTATTGTTTATGACCATAATAATTTGGTTCCTACAAAAGCAGACTCCTAGACAAGGTTTTCTGTGCAAGTGATTTATTTGAGAGGGGAGTGCAGGGAAAGAGCACAGAAGTGAGAAAAGGGAAGAAGGCCAATAAAAAGTACACTTATGAATGGGGTTATCCATTGTCATATGAGGATCCTACTGGGAAGCCCTTGGAGAGAGTATAAAGAACAAAACAGAAGTGTCTCACTGAAGAAAAGGAAGCTGGGATGTTACCCACCAAGTCTTGTGTGCCATTGACTGAGGGTTAGTTTCTCATTAGCATTGATGCCTTGGCATTGCTGGGTCTACTCCACTTTGTATGGACTAAGCAGGCTCAGGGGAGAAAGAAAACCCTCATATAGAGAAAGACACAGAAAATCATAGTGGATAGGGAAGCTTCAGAGAGATGAGGGAATATCAGACAGGGTACCAACAGCATCTGCTAAAATGACATGGAAAGGAGTTGACACTACAGGGTGTTTTGATGATTGAGCACAACGCAGAGTAAACAGTGAGGCAGAGAAGGTGAGTTTTGCCCCTTGCCCAAATATTGGTCACTGGAATACACATGTTTATTCTGTGTGTGTGTGTGTGTGTGTGTGTGTGTTTCTGAATAAAGAAATGTGTGTGTGTTTGTCTGGATGTGTGTATCATTTCTTCAGTCAGGTTTCATCCTACCACATCATTTCAGTGCAGAAATGTGCAGAATTTCTTCATTCATGGGACAAAATTTAGTTCATGAGAGTTCAAGTTTTATTCTATGATATCAAACTAAAAAATTCTAAAGAACTGTTCATGACTCCAGTAGCAAATTGGACAAATTGCACGAACAATTCTCACAAAAAGGAATATAAATTGCTGACATACATGAAAAAGGATTAACTTCACCAATAACCAAAAACATAAAATTTATCGAAAACTGACACCTGATTGAAATATGGAGTGATTAAAAATACATTAGCTAAGCGTTTTTTATGACATAGGGGATTTTTTATGTTCTAATGTTGAATTTTTAAACAGGTTCAAAACTGTAGATGCAATGTCACATATATAGTTGGCTTGGAAGTGGTTACAACCTACTTGAAAGTAGGTTGTTTTTAATTTTCCTTTCTTCTCTGTTCATTTCCCACATGTCCGCATTTCTTACAATGATGATGTATTTTTTATACTTAGAAAAAATTTTGATAAAAGTTAATAATACATTATGTATCTCAAACTTTCTTGCATCATGTCTAGCCATTTTAATTTTTCAGAAATTATAAAAATCATCCTTAAATTTACACATATTTCTATCCTGTATCTCCTGAGTAACATCATTTGAACATGCTCTATTGCTGGGATTTGAGAAATCATTCTATAGTCATTATGTTTGCCCTTCCCTATTCTTACAAACTTAATCTTTATTTTTTCCAGGCTTAAAACAAAAACAAAAACAAAAAAGTGTATTGTTCAGTATTTCTCCTGAAGAAGCTTGTTTTCTTTGTTATTGGACTTTTTCTAAAGCTATTAAGTTGTTTTGCAGATTAATCATCATAGTAAATATAGAATTATAAGTATGAGCTCACTGAAGCTTTATAAAATAATTGTTCTGTTTTACTGTTCGTTTGTTTACTTTTCTCCCCTCAGTTTAAGAATGAACTAACCATAATGTGATTTATTATCTTTTCCACAAACCACAAAACATCTAAACTTACTAATTCAATACTTACATAAAATGGTCAAAAGCAGTGTATTATGATGTCAAGTGTAATGAACTTGACATTCAGGAACTCAGTTTCCAGTGAAAGCTGTATTAACTCATATGAATGGGATCAGTTGATATCTAATAGCTTACCTCTTACTGCAATGCTGTGCAATGCACTCAACACAAGTGTTTTCCTAAGTGCTTCTCACTTCAAGGACATTTAGGAGACAAAGCAGAATTTTCCATGAATTATGTAGTTACAAAGCATGGCAAGATCAACTTGTAAAATGCTTAGAACTCATGAAATGCATAAATGCTACTATATTACACAGGCTGTGACTATGAGAACTCACCATACCTGCAGATTCATTCTGGTAAAAGCAAGTGCAGACCATTCTTTTACACATAGGTCTCCACATTTTATAGCATGTGACACGATCACTGTAGTCCTCAACTAAGTGGAGTTGAGACCAGTCTCTGATCTATACACAGCCATTTTTAGGTGCCAATGCAAGTCCCACCAAGACGATGATTAATTAACCCAAACATTTCTTCTTTCACCATTTTTGCATTAGACACAAGCACAGCTGGAGGCTTCTGGAAAGCAAAGAAACTGAAAAACACACGCACACACACACACACACAAGAACATGAGAGTATGCAGATGCTATGAGGCAGGAAAAGCCATGATTAAACAGAAGCAGCAAGATGGAAGGAAAAAGCACACAAATAGGCAGAAGCAGAGACCGAGAAAAGTGAAGTGTCCAGCATGGCAAATTCAACAGGGGTTCTTGGGCCACTAGAGCTGCTGTGATGTCCAGAGTCAGATTCAGCTCCTTTGAGACCCGATGGCTTAGATGCTGAGATATGTTACTGAGTTACTGATAAACCAACCCATAGCACCACAGATAACCTGAAAGAGCACTGTTCCTTACAATGAAAAACCTACTTAACTAATTGAACCATAGAGCTGAACAACTATTAGAGATGATAAAGGGACAAAAAAAATTAGCCACAGAAGTTTCATAATATGTGTGAAGAAACACACAGATATGTCTCATTTTATTTAACATAAATACATACTTAGGCTAAACTTCAAGAAAAGTTTATTTTAATACTGGTTTTTAAACATAAGACCACAATTACGTATACATTTGAAGTTGGAAATTTGGAGATATAAGGTGTGTGTGTGAGGGGGGCTGATCTTTGATTAAATTCTGTTTGGCCATAAGAACAAACAATAAAAGGGAAGATATGCCTCTACTTACAGAACTGCAACTTAAAAATACGAGTTTGATTCTAAAAATTTAAGACCGGGGCTCCTGGGTGGCTCAGTCGGTTGAGCGTCGGACTTCAGCTCAGGTCGTGATCTCCTGCTTTGTGAGTTCAAGCCCCGCATCAGGCTCTGTGCTGACCACTCAGAGCCTGGAGCCTGCTTCAGATTCTGTGTCTTCCTCTCTTTCTGCCCCTCCCCTGCTCATGCTCTCTCTCTGTCTCAAAAATAATATAAACATTAAAAAATATTTTAAAGTTTATAAGACAAAATTGTCTCTAGTTGGACACAAAGATGTTCCTAAATTTTTGTTTTGTTTTGTTTTGAATGTATGTTCTTTTTCTCAGTATATAGGTGCAGTTTCTGTGTCACTTTTGGTGTGTGTGTTCTGGTTTCTGTAGGCACATCTCTTGAAGTTTCATTTCTTTCTATACCTGCAACTCAATTCCCATCACAGTCAAATAAAATTCTAACTATATATTGCAATCTCTAATTTGGCTTATTCTTTTATTTTTTCTCTTTTGTTATCTATATTTCTTAGATGGCTTTGTTTTAAACAAATAAAACACTAAGAATCAGAGAGAGAGAGACTAAACAGAATGCTATGTTTCATTCTTAACTTCGATGTCCACATAGCAAAAAGCAATAGTATTGATATTGACTTATACTAAGGGAGAAGTTTAGAGCTCACTTTTGCATGTCTAGAATGGTGCACAAATATAAAGTCAACCTGAAGTCCTAAAACAAAGAGTAACAGAAAATGTCATAGGGACAATGATTGCTTTGCTTTTGAAATATGATAACTAGCAAAGAGGATGTACTGATGGTCTCTTTTATTTTCACGACACATTTAATACTTTAAAGATAATTTCATTTTTTCCCCTTTTCTCCTTGCAAATGCTATGAAAGACAGGATATCACTGGCTTAAATTTAGCAGTTGAGTTCTGTGAGGTCACTGAGAAAACCAATGGGATGAGCTATGAATAAAATCACCTAATGCCTCATATCTCCTTCCTTCCTTTCTTCCATCCTTCCTTTATGACTACTAATAATATTTTCCTTAATTTCTAAGAGAGCCACTGCTTTTGCTATTCAAAAAGTATATCCAGACAGAGAAGATTCTCTAATTGCAGCTCTTTGTTACGTTGTAATAAAAAATAGTTTTCTTTGTGTAACAGGAATTAATTGATTACAGTAGTAACAATACTTTGTATATATGAATTTGGAAAATGTCTTTTGGTTGACCTCTGTGAAGTGTTGCTTTTAACTCTGACTCCTAATCATACATGAAAGAACCTGTGATCTAACCCATGTTCTGATACAATCATCTCTCAGAAGCTAATACCAGGAAAAAAAGAAACTAGGGCACCTGGGTGGCTCAGTCAATTGAGTGTCCAACTCTTGATTTTGGCTCAGGTCATGATCCCAGGGTCATGGGATAGAGTTCCAAGTCTGACTCCTCACTGAGTATGGAGCCTGCTTAAGATTCTGTCTCTCTCTCCCTCTGCCCCTCTCCCCATCTTGCTCCCTCTCTCTCTCTAAAAAAAAAAAGAGAGAGAGAGAGAAAGAAAGAAAAAGAAGCTAATATTGTTTAAATTCTTAATACATGCCAAATATTTTCTCAAATTATTTCTTATTTAATATTCCCATCCATGCTATGATAAATGTATTATTTTTCTAATTCTCCAAAATAAAAAATTAGAGATTAAGTTATCTGTGAGATCTGCCTGGCCTCTGTCCACAGGAGTTTCTACTAGAATACAATACCTTCCTACAAAACTCAGAACACAGAGTCTATGAGTGAATTTTAATTGATAAGTGCTCCAGGCCTGGTCTGCCAACTTAGAATTATATAAAGACAATTTAGAACTGAGGCTTCAGCAATTGCATTGTTTGGGACTCACAAGAGACATACTTTGGAATGTTTTTCATGTTTGCCAAAACCATCTGAAGTACATTTAAAAGTCATCTCAAAAAGAAAAGAGAGGTTCTGTTTGTTTGTGGGTTCTTCTTTTTTCTGTAAATTAAAGCAATTTATAGAACTTAATTCTTTTTTCTGCTCTGACTACAATCTATAAAGTGTTTTAAATCATTGGCTAGATATTCTAAACCTATGAGCATCTTTGGATGAGTTTATTATACATATGTCAATCCACATGACATGGTCTCCTTACCATTCACTCAAATCAGAGCCCATGAATTGATAATACTCATTGCATCTGACAGCAAATGTAAGAAAAAATAGACTTGTCATAAACTTTGTTTTAAATCAAAGTAGATATTTTTGTTTATATCCTCAAGCCAAAACAAGTCCCACCTGATTTTACAAGACATTTGTAGAGTTGAATCAAAGTTTTGCACATATTTTTCTTTAACGATGTTAGTGGTTAAAGCTAACCAAACATAACCAAACACTATATTTTCAAAGATTTGTTTTTGTGTTTTGTTTGCTTAATATTTTGCACAATTGTTTATAGAACAGTGAGGAACAATTAAATAAAAGCTAGAGATGAAGATTCAGATGCCTTCAATTACCCTCTTCTTTCCAAATGAAACATGATTTTTTTGAGTTTTCTTTTTTTTTAATATATCAAATTTATTGTCAAATTGGTTTCCATACAACACTCAGTGCTCATCCCAAAAGATGCCCTCTTCAATGCCCATCACCTACCTTCCCCTCCCTCCCACCCCCCATCAACCCTCAGTTTGTTCTCAGTTTTTAAGAGTCTCTTATGCTTTGGCTCTCTCCCACTCTAACCTCTTTTTTTTTCCTTCCCCTCCCCCATGGGTTTCTGTTAAGTTTCTCAGGATCCACATAAGAGTGAAAACATATGGTATCTGTCTTTCTCTGTATGGCTTATTTCACTTAGCATCACACTCTCCAGTTCCATCCACGTTGCTACAAAAGGGCCATATTTTGAAGAAGCAGCCCAGAAAGGTACAAGTTCATTTGAGTAGGTGACTTAGAAACTGACCTTAAGAAAAGACAGAGAATTTATACAAAAGTGAACAAAGAAGGCCATCTATAATCTTAGAGGATGAGATTCTCATTTTCCTGCCTTCTCTATGGCTATTTTTTTTTCCAGTATCTTTGAGATGAACAATCCTTCTAACAATTCATCAATATTTCCTAAATCTATAGTCAGGCATACACACTCATTAAAACTGTTATCTTGAGAAGCATTTAAAATAAGTTATGTAAGATTGTAAAGGTTGCTTCTTCCAACAAGATTAAAATCATTTTTGAACACCTTCTATATACCAGGTATTGTCAAAAAGATACTGGAGGGGCACCTGGGTGACTCAGTCAGTTAAGCATCTGACTTTTGATTTTCGAGCTCAAGTCATGATCTCATGGTTCGTGAGACTGAGCCCTGTGTGTGCTCTGCACTGACAGCACAGAGCCTGCTGGGGATTCTCCCTCTCCCTTTCTCTCTGCCCCTCCCCTGCTCATGTTCTCTCTCTCTCTCTCTCTCTCTCTCTCTCTCACACACACACACACACACACACACACACACACAAATGAAAAAAAAGACACTAGGGATACAATGATGTCTTAGTTTTTTCAGGCTGCTATAACAAAATACCATAGACTAAGTGGCTTATGAACAACAGAAATTTATTGCTCACAGTTCTGGAGGCTGGAAAGTCCACAACTATGCTGGCAGGTTCAGTGTCTGGTGAAGGCCCTTTTCCTGATTGCAGACTGCCATCTTCTCCCCGTGCCCTCTCTATGGAAGGGGTGAGCAAGCTCGCTAGCTCCTCTTTTATTAGAGCATTACTTTCGTTCATGAGGGCTCCATACCATCCCCAAATTTCCACCTCCTAATAACATCACACTGGGCATTAGGATTTCAACACATAACTTTTAGATGGACACAAGCATTCAGACCACAACAAGTGATGAGCAAAAACAGAGAATGTCTCTTTTTCATAGACTTTACAACCTAAAAGGAGCAGCAAATAAGAATACAAATATATGTGAAAATTCAAATGAGCAAGTGAAACAAAGAAAGGGTATGTGGTATTATGAATTTCTATAAGAGGGGAGTTGGACTAATTTAGGAAGATCAAGGAAGGCGTCCGTGAAGAAAATGATACGTTAAACAGATAAAAATGATTCTTGCGCGTTGAAGAAAAAAAATATCCTATTGTGAAGGAAAACAAAATAAAGAAAAGGCACAGAAAGATCTGCGTGCCTGGAGAACAAAACTGAGGAAGAGTGTGGTGCGAGGTAAGACTAGGAAGGAGAAAGGGCCAACACCATACAGAACCTTGCAAGCTGTGAGGACACGTTTTGTCTTTACCTTAAGTGCAATGGAAAGCTTTGTTTACGTGACATGATTAAATATACTTTAAAAAAAAAGAGATCGCTAGGTGAGAGGTGATTGCAGTTGAACAAATTCATTACGGTAGTTTTAACTGTAGGAGGTGATGGTAGAGATGGAGAGAATATATTAAGAGGGTAATATTTGATGTAAGCTGATGGTGGTTGGATGAGAAATCTGGGGGAGAGGCACCTGTTAAGACTGTAAGACTGACTCCTGGTGTCCTGGCTTATGTAATAGGATGTGTGGTGAACCCAGTCACTGAGCTGAGGGTCGTTGGAAGAGGATCAGGGGTAATAGCAGATAAGGTCAGTTTGAGGTGGCTTACAGAGACGTTCAAGAAAAGATTTTAATAGGCATTAGCTTTATGAATCTAGAGTTTAGAAGAGGAGTCTTTGATAAAAATATAAATGTGTAAGTTATCTGAATAGAGATGTTCGCTAAGAGTATAATGGGTGTGACAGAAACCACTCAGAGAATAAAGAGAGAAAAGAGGAGCAAGCATAGGATTAGAAGGTGAACATACATTCAAACTTGGCAAAGAACCTGACAGTGAGAACTCGGGCAAGTCACTTTGTTCCCTCCTTTTTAGTTCTATCTTTTCTGAACTTTATTTTCCTTAATCTGAAAATGAGTATAACAACATCTTCCTAGGGTGGTTGTCAGATTAACGCAACAGGTCAAGTAGCTTCCAGTGTGCCTTACAAGTAAATAAATTAAAAATTTAAACTTTAATAAGTAGTAGAAATGTTGATGCTGATGATAATGATTGGTGGTGGTAGTAGCAATTCTATCTCTACTGATCAGATAGTTATACAGTAAAGTCGCAAAACTTTGCTTAAAATGTTAGTCCTTTGAATTAAAATCTTTTTCAACTATTTTTAGACATTTCATCTTTTTTTCTTCAAAAATGGAAAATGAAAATAATTTAACCTTTCATTGATGACTCAGGATCATAATTTGAACATCAGTTATTTTTAATGGGCTCTTGTATTTTCAAAGGTCATTTTGAAGTATAAACCTTAACATTAATTACAACCAAGTTCCCACACTGATTGACATGTTGTATCTGCTGATTACAGTGCTCAGTGATGACCGCCCCTAAGATTTTGCTTTTAGTATGCTTGAAATCAGATAACCAGGTTTATTAGAATTGTGACTAAAAATAAATGTAGATAAGGTACCACTTAATGGACTCCGAATAACGAGTACAGATTTTATGATATTTATTGGGATGGATGAGGAATCGTAATTGCTTCTTTTCTGATCGTTTCTATCTTTTAAATGGTTGAGATTGGCAGATGGTGTATATGTTGTAGCCATGTGTATTAATTTGTATATATATATTGAATAATTCCCTAACCACAACTTAACTCTCTTCACATGGAATTATATGTAGATACATATAGTTATATATTGATTTAATTCACTACCTTAGTTAATTTTTCATATCCTAAGAGAAATTCAGATAAACTATCTGCATGTATTATCTCAGTTACAAAATTAAGAAGCATGAAACATTTAATAGGGTTATACACAATATGTCTATGAATACTTTTCTCAATGAAGTAAAATAAAAATGCAGGCAGCTATGGAAAGTATGGAGTGTGGAGCAATATGCTTTCCAATATTAAAAGCAATTTGCTGATCTGCTATTAAGAAATATTAAGATTATGTAAGGGAAGAGTATGAGTATGTGTGTCTTAAGTGTGCAGAGAGAGAAGCAAAAAATATATATATTCATCAAAATGGCAGGGTGACATCAAAATGTCACCAGGGTGACAGAATTTCAGGTACTCTATTAGTTCACAATATTTTTATATTTATTCAAATTATTTGAGATGGACAAATATTATTTATGCCCTCAGAAAAATTGAATTATTAAGCAAAAAAAATTTTTAGAAAGATGTGGAAAATCCTCAAGTTCTTAGTGAGCCTGAGTTGATATTTAGAATTTAGTAATAAAATACTCATTATTTCTAGTTAATTAAATATTGTTGCTCATATTCTATGTATTTGTTTTTTATTAGAATATTTTTACAGAGTAAAACATATGGCAGGGTTTTGAATTAAATCGTTTGGGGAAAAAATGAAAATCAATGTTCCATTGCTTTACTCTCTCATGGTGAAAGGCAACTGCTTTCAACTCTTTTAGTTGTTCCTACTGTTAGTTACTTCTAGATCTCCAAATAATATGTTTCTATTAGATTTCCTTATTTACCATATAGATTTCTCAAAACAGTTGGGAATTTAATTCACTCAAAGTATCCAATAATAGTTTCAGTTCCTCTATTTTTTGCCTTCTATAAATTTAAGTAACATATTTATACCTTTATTCCTTTTTGTATAAACCTAACTGTTCACATAATTAGATGAAATGACGGACATTCTCGCTACCTTCCTTCTCTTTCCTACATCTACTCTGCATCTTAGTTTCTTACTTTCACAATGTCACATTTGAAAGGATTTAAATACTGTTGTACATCCACATTCTCTCTTGTGTTTTGTCTGTAGGCTGATTCTTAAAGACAGAAATCAATGAAAAATGTTTAAATTATTATAACACGTATCAGTTACCTTGCTTTATAACAAATTACCACAAACTTAATGGTATAAAATAATACACATTGTTTTCTCACAGTCTATGTGCATCAAGAGTCTGGGCACAGATTAGCTGGGTTCTCTGCTTCAGAATATCTCAGATGGCTGTAATCAAGGTATTGGCCAGGGCTGAAGTCTTCTATCAAACCTCAGATGGAGAAGAATCAGTTTTTAACCTCACATGGTTTGTGATAGCATTGAATACCTTGCAGGTTATAGGGTGGATGGTCTCAGTTTCTTGCTAAGAGTTGGCAAGAGACTGTCTTTTGTTCCTCACCATAGGGGTCTATCTGTAGAGCAGATCACATCATGGCAGCATACCCCATCAAAGCTGAGAAGGGAAAAGAGTCAGCAAGACAGACACTGCAATTTTATGCAATGTAATCATGGAAATGGCATGTCATTACTTTTACCATCTTTTATTAGTTAGAACCAAGTCACAGTTTTCGCTTCAAGGGGATTGGGATGATACAACACCATGAGTAGCAGGAGGTGAGGATAATTGTGGGCCCTCTTACTGCATTTCCACCACAAGTTGTATAATCATTATTCTTTGCAGAATCACTGATACACTTTGGTTGCATACCCAAATTGCTCTTTTTTTTTCTTTTCCTTTTCTTTGTACTGTCTTTATCATAGACTCACTTTTCTCCCCAAAATTTGGCATCTAAGCAGATATTATATTGAGTTTTCTTTTCCACAGATCATCTTCTGGAGGACCACTACCTCCTGCTCCTATTAGGGCTACTAATCTCTGGGTTTGCTACAACATACTGGACCTTGTATTCTCATATTTCTTATGTTAGTTCTATCTTTATTTTTTACTGCAAGACCTCTTCAATCTGGATATGTTTAGTCAATACATGCTTATCAGATGGCTACCATGTGGTAGGCATTGTTCTAGGTTCTGGGTACCTAGTGATGGAAAAAAAAGTAAAAACCCTTCACTTGTGATACTTATATTGTAGTAGAGGGTGACAGACAATATACAAAGTAAATGAGAAGAGAGCATAGTTTGATGTTAATAGATATTTAGAAGGAAAATAACGAAGTAAAAGAAGAAAAGAGGGATAGGAATTGCATGTGAATGGGAAAGTGTTAGAAAGGTAGAGAGGTACATTTGAAATAGGGTGTGTAAAGAAGATCTCACTGAGAAGACAATATTTGAGCAAAGACCTAAAGGAGGTAAAGGAATGAGTCACGTGGGTATATAGCAAAGAGCTTTCCAGACAAAGTGAATCACAGTGCAAAGCGTTCTTTAACATGGAGGCAAAGAGGCTTTCTACCATGTGACACTGCGATCTCATCAAAACTGTGGGATCAGGAATTATTGCCTGAACCAAAGTGTAAAGTGAATGTCTTTGCAGAAAAACTCTGCAGATTGGAGATATTCTATGCGAGGATGGGACTGACCTGAGCTCTGACCCAGTCCAATCTTCTCCAGGGAAGTCTGACCCTGGCACACAAAAAGAAGATCGAAGAGAGTAGGAGACCTGAGAAAGACCAAACAGAGGCCACGAGGCAACGGCACTGCTGAAGCCAGAAGCCACGCAGTGGAAAGATGCAAAGTTGAAAAATAAGCAGAACAGAAGGGAAGCAGAGGCCACAGATGTCTGAAACCAGAAAATGCTGATCTCCCAGGTTACTGATGGTAGAGTGTCTAGGGTAGCGTGAACAGATGTCCATGTCTCCCCAGTTTCTGATGGCTGTATTTCCTCTCTCCCCTGTGTTTTTTTCACCGTAAAACCCCATTTCCCGAGGTAAGTTAAGCTGTGCCTATGCCTTACAAACTAAAAGAACCACTAACAACAAAACAATTATTTCCATTTGTCTTACCTAGATTTTTCATTTAATTGTCAGTTTTTCTTTCACTTTGTGAAAACAAAGGAAAAACAAAAAAAGCAGAAGGTAGGTTTGGAATATGTACATTTTCAGCAGCATCTAAAGTCTGTTCATCCCATAATTGTCCAATTGTTTTTTTCTTTTTTTTTCTTTTTTTTTAATATTTATTTATTTTTGAGACACAGAGAGACAGAGCATGAATGGGGGAGGGTCAGAGAGAGAGAGAGGGAGACACAGAATCTGAAACAGGCTCCAGGCTCCGAGCTGTCAGCACAAAGCCCGACGGCGGGGCTTGAACTCACGAACCGCGAGATCATGACCTGAGCCAAAGTCGGACGCTTAACTGACTGAGCCACCCAGGCACCCCAATTGTTTTTTTCATGTTGGGGTATCTAAGAGATGTTTTCCCCTCACCCCATCCAAGGACTTCTCAAGTCCCTATGTCAAACTGAATTTTAGTATTTTTCAGACTGATTTCTGAGCTTGTTGTCTACTCCTTCCTGTGCCTGCACTTGTGATGAAGGTTGTAGATGTATATTTCTACTAGACTATTAGCAAACATGTTTGCCACCCTCTTTTACATAATTACTACCTTGAATCTCAATCCATTAGAGCAACTGTGGGAGGAACCTGCACCGTCACCTTGGGTGATTGTGGGTATAACCTTTCTCTCTCTCCATTAGAACCTCAAGGCATACTGATGGTAAATTTTCTTCTCTAGGAGACTAATGTATTTATAATATCTTGCAATACAAATTAGGCCAGTGAGTGCATGACTGTTGCACTTTAAATAGTTCGTTATTTAAAGACAGGAACAATTACCAATAGCTGGCTCAGAAGCAATGCTTTACATTTGTACGTTTAAATTGCTCCCTGTTCCAGTGGGATAAGTAAAATAAAACATCATTTCTTTTCCTGTTTTCTTTCTGGTAAATTTTTACCTTTCATGTTACAATGGTTGGGGAATAAGTGGCCCTAATAAAATGTGCATAAGTGTGGTAATTCAGCAGAAGCACGCGCATTAGTCACTGGAGCCGACTTTTAGTAGTCCCCATTTTTCCTCATGAAAAGAACTGAGTAAAATTATGATAACAGAATGTAACTCATACCACAATCATTTTGCTAAGCTCAGCCTCCGTAGCGCAAAAAAAGTCTGTGGAATTTTTAAAATCATGCTTAAGCAATTCTGCATTTATTTCGGGGGTATCTCATCCATGGTTTCTTTTTTTAAAATCTGGGTGATTATAAAGCGTTCTTCTTTGCACTCATAAATTCCTCCATCTGTTAGTATTGTATTGTTAAACTTTTGCTGCTGCTACTTTAGTCTAAATAGTACAAGGTGGAAAAAATGCAATGAATTTTTGTTGATGATAAGATGACTTTACTGTTTATTAGACCAGCCTTTTGAATTCTCCAGGGTATTGCCTTAAATCAGCATTTTCAGATTTGTAGAATTTCAACTAGTTTAGACAACGTCCTTGACATCCTATCAACTCACTAGGAGAGCATTAACTGCTTGACAGGGGAAAAATTCTGTCAGGAGCAAAGCCAAGATCCCAAGGATGTAAACCATATTTTCATGTAAATATATTTGATGGGGATAATAAGCTGAAGAAAAGAGAATGGAGATAGATCCATCTAAATGAAGCTGAGTGCTTCAGATTGGCAGATCAATACATAAAAATATCTGTGCTAGTTGAATCAATTGATTAGAGCCCCATGGAATTGCATCAAAGATTGCTGGTTTGATATTTGCATAGGTCACTTAAGTTTTGCAGAATAGTTAAAAACTGTGTCATAAAAAAAAAAAAAACTGTGTCATGAACATTTCTCTAACTTCAACAAACCATCATATAAGCACGAAAGCATGAGGTGATCCGGTGAAAAAGTTTGATGCCCCCGCACATTTAATCCCAACCATTTGATGACAACTCTGAGCACTGGTCCCATTGAGAGAGGACAGGAGCCTTTGTTCCTCTGGAAACATATAGTTAATTTTGATAGAATATCCAAGTTCTGCTGCCCACACATACCAGGCACTTAAGTATTTGTTGAATAAAGAAATGTCTGATTCTATGGGCTCATATGAAGCAATTATTATACTCTAACACAGATACCTGCAGAAATTAAGAAGACAGTCATGAAGTACAGAAACAAAGATGATGGCTGGGGATACAAAGAGAAGCCAGGGAAAGTTTTCCAGAATTTCACCTGATTAGCCTTGCACTTGCTCTATCTGAGCAGTGTTGTCTTTAAAGAGAAGCTAGAAGTGTTCTGGAGAGAGGGGGCAATGTGAGCAAAAGGACAAGATAAAACGTGCTCCAATATTTTAGGACTGCATAGTCTCATTATTGAGATGGGTGAAAACTTTCCTCTCTATTATACCTCTCATATTATCTTAAGTACTTCAAGTTATTTTTGGAGAATCAGGAAATACATAGAAAAATATATGTATATGTACATATATTTGAAGCTAGTTCTATCTTTAAAAATCCTTTGGTATATATTTGTATAGAGATTTATAGTCTGAAAAATGTTTAATTCCTGTTCACTACCCATGCTCTTCACAACTTTAAACTCATACCTTATACAATCTATATTTGTTGTAAATGAATAAACTTTCTCCTAAAATTTATCAACCCTTGCTAACACTGCTAGAAATTTGGGGCAACGATGTCTTTTTAGATTTAATGAGGCTCTTTAAAAGATCAGTCCACATAAGGGAATTCAGTAATTTGCAGAGAAAACATTTAAATAACAGGGGAAATTTTTAACAGTGCATGGAGGAAAGAGAACCCTGTTTGTTTTATTGAAATAAGAACAACAAAGAAATAAGAACTGCTAAATTAATCAAAAGAAGCTTGGTAATTAGCAAAGTAAGGATTTTTTTTTTAGTTCAGAAATGGTCCAAAGGAAGAAATAAAAGTCTTATCTTTTATAAAGTTGATACTCAGAATGCATGCGCGCGTGTGTGTGTGTGTGTGTGTATGATTTTCACCACCATCACAAAACTCCTGGAGATGTTAGAAAGTGGTCACTATAACCATTTGGCAACACAAATTATGCAAGGTCAATCCCAGTTGTGAGATGAAAATACTTAAATTCACCCTGGATTTTCTTATATTTACTTTTTTCTTACCTCCTCCTACCTTTTAAACCAGCATCCACATAACAAATAAGAAAGGTAGTTTGTTAAAAAAAGAACATGTGAATAATTGTGGTCCCTTCTTCACTAATTATATTCTTTTCAGTTTTATTGAGATATAATCAACATATAATGTTGTATTTGTTAAAGGTATACAACTTAATGATTTGATATTAAGTATATAATGGGAAATGATTACCACAGTAAGTTTAGACAATATCTATTACCTGACATAGTTACAATTTTTGGCATATATGATGAGAACTTCTAAGATCTACTCTCCTACCAACTTTCAAGCATACAATACTATAAATAACTATGTTGTATAGCATATCCCCAGAACTGTACCTTGTACTTATATCTTTTGACCATCTACAGTAATTTCTCCAATACCCTTTCCCCTGTCTTTAGCAACCACCAATCTGTTCTCTGTTTCTATGACTTCAGTTGTTTTAGATTTCACATATAGGTAAGATCATACAGTATTTGCCTTTCTCTGTCTGATTTCACTTAGCATGATGTCCTCAAGGCTCATCCATGTTGTTGCAAAGGATAGGATTTCCTTCTCTTTCATGGCTGAATAACATTCCAATGTATATAAATACATTTTCTTCATCCATTCATCCATCCATGGACACCTACATTGTTTCCATGTCTTGGCTACTATAAGTAATGCTGCAATGAACATGAGAGTGCAAATATATGTTTGAGACAGTGATTTTGTTTCACTCAGATATATATCCAGAAGTGGAATTGCTGGGTCATATGGTAGTTCTATTTTCCATTTTTTTTGAGGACATACTGTTTTCCACAGTGGCTTCACCAATATATGTTCCCACAAACAGTGCACAAGTGTTCTCTCTTCTCAACATCCTTGCTATCACTTGTTATCTTTTGTCTTTTGGATGACAACCATTCTAACAGATGTGAGGCAATATCTCATTGTGGGTTTTGATTTGTATTTCCCTGATGGTTAGTGATGTTGAGCATCATTTCACATATCTGTCGGCCATTTGTATGTATTCTTCGGAAAAATGCTTATTCAAGTCCTTTGCCCATTTTTTAATTGGATTGATGATTTTATTTTGCTTTAAATTGTATGAGTTCTATATATATTTTGGATATTAACATTTTACCAGATCTGTAATTTGTACATATGTTTTCTCTCACTTCATAGGTTGCTTTTTCATTTTATTGACAGTCTTTTTTTTAATGTACAGAAGTTCTTTCATTTGATGTAGTCCCACCCTGGTCGTTTTTGCTTTTGCTTTTGGTGTCAAATGCAAAAAAAGCATTACCAAGACCAATCTCCAAGAGCTTACTCCCTATTTTTTTCTTCTAGGGCTTTAATGGTTTCAGGTCTTATACTCATCTTTAATTCCTTCTGAGTTGATTTTTCTTTATAGTATAAGATCAGGGTCCGGTTTCATTCTTCTGTGACTGTCCAGTTTTCTCAACACTATTTACTGAAGAGAGTGTCCTTTCCCTATCGAATATTCTTTGCTCCTTTGTCATTAATTAGTTGGCCATGTGTGTAGGTTTTATTTCTAAGCTCTCTATTCTGTCATATTGATCTATGTGTCTGTTTTTATGTCAGCTGCATATTATTTTGATTACTATAACTTTGTAATATAGCTCAAAAACTGAAGTATGAGTGCTACAATTTTATTCTTCTCTCTCATAATTGTATTGCTATATTGTGTAATTAATTATATAGTAAAATTGGTGAGAACAAATTTTAATTTATGACTTTTGCTTTTAACGTAAGGCTTAATCCATGTCACCTGAGATCATTATTTTCCCTTCAGGAAGCAATAGCCTGATTGCAGCAGAGGCTCATGGATTTATCAGCATTTTCTATATAGCAGATTTCCTGGAAAAGTAAGTTAATACTTAGGATATTCTTAGGCAAATGACTGCTGCAGTCCTTTATCATGATGCCACTAATTTTTAATATTTGATTTGTCAATGTGTCTATTTTAAAATATTATAATTTATATAAAACCATAATGCATTTTACAATATGAAAGGTCAATTTCTTCTCATCTTTGAAAGTGCCTGATAAACTTGATTTTATATATATTATACACATTATCTTATTTAATTATAATAACCTTAGGAGTTAATAACTCACATTAGATTTTTTTTAATCAATAAGAGATTGAGAAACTTGTTAAAAGACACCTCACAGGCTAGTGATGTACCCAAAATTCAAAACCAGCTTGACTTGGAAAAATGATCCTACCTTATTCCCTACATCACAACACATTTTTAAAAGTGAAAAGTATGGTGTGTGTATGTTTAGGAATCATACTATATATTTTTTAAGTTTACTTATTTATTTATTGAGTGGGGGAGAGGGGCAGAGAGAGAGAGAGAGAGAAATTTCCAAGCAGGCTCTGTTCTGTCAGTGCAGAGCCTGAAGTGGGATTTCTCCTTCTTGTTGTTGTTGTTGTTGTTGTTGTTGTTGTTCTTCTTCTTCTTCATTAACTTCTTTTTTATGGGCTAGACATTTTTCTCAGTGCTTGCTAGTATTCTCATTTAATTGTCAACATGAAAAAGCTACTATTGCTATTCTCCTCCCTTTTCTCTTTGATGAGATGAAGCTCAAAAGAGGTTAAAGGGATTTGCTGATAGGAAACTTGGAAGTGTCAAAACTAGAGTTAAACACCATTTTATTTCAAAACCTAACTTACTGACAATTGAACTATATAGCTACAGTTTAGAGGCCCCCTCCTGAATTTTTTCTTATTTTCTAAATTTGAAGAAATCTTTGAAAGGCAAAACCCTTCAGTCTATCCTCCCTAACCCTCTAATACTCAGCTAACCCTCTGACATGAATTGGGAAATGTGGAAAAGCAGAAGGAGTATCAGAAGGGAAAGGCAGCCCTGACAGAGGCAGAAGGACACCTAGCAAAGGTGAACTTGACCTAGGTTATTATGTTGCCTAAAATAAGCCCAACTTCCTGTCTTAATCTGCGTAAGCTGCTGTAGCAAAATACCACAGACCAGGCAACTTAAATAACAAACATTTATTTCTCACAGCTTTGGAGGCTGGAAAGTCCAAGATCAAGCTGCGGGCAGATGTGGTGTCTGGTGATGCTCTCTTCTTAGTTTGCAGATGGGCATCTTCTCATTATGTTCTCACATGGAGTTGGAGACAGACAGAAAGAGAGCTTTCCTCTTACTCTTTTTATAATGCCATTAATCTTATAGTGAGGACCCCACCCACAAGACTTAATCAAACCCTAATTATCCCCCAGAGGCTCCATCTCCAAATAATATTTTGGGGCTGAGGGTTTCAATATACAAATTTTGGAGGGACACAAACATTCAGTCTAAAGCATTCTGATTTATAATTTTGCTAGAACATCTTAATTAAAGGTTCACTTTATTCCATGCCCTTTGGAAAGAATACTCTACCTTAAAGATCAAGAAAGTACAAAGTTGAACTAGAAAATGTGATCTAATTCCCATCCAAACATGTAGCATACTATGTATCCCCAGGTCCTATCTTCAGTGAGTGTCATGATTACTGCAAATGGTTTTTATTTTTTGTTTGTTTATTTGTTTTTGTTTTTTTTTCCCTTTCTTTCTTTTTAGGTGAACTCAAACCACCAAGTTTATATATTTGATATAAACTCTTTTCCAGAACAAATCAAAGAAAATTTATGTGGGTGTATATATACCTTTGAATAACAACAAAAGAAATTCCCCACTTCATCTCAGTTAACTCATGAAACTGAAATTATTCTCTTTTAGCTCCCAGCTGAAGTAATATGAACAAGTGTTTCTAGTGCGTGTAGGGGGAAGGTCGTGATGAGTGGGGTAGGAGGGAGGCCAGACCCAATGTGATGATGCTTATAGTAACTGGACAAAACATACTGCAAGGAAGCTTCTGTACCAGAAATATATATATATGAATTTCTCTTTATATAAATGTAGCTGTCAATTTACATGTATTTGGTAAAACAAAACAAAACAAACAAAAAAACTTAATAAAAAATGCCCTCTTCCAAAATTTATTTGTTAGATCATCACGTGCAAATCATGAAAACCTTTATTATTATTATTTTTTCCCTCAGAGCCTTTAGGTTAATGAAACACAGCCAGTTACAGTGATCTTGCTGTTTTTTCTCCTCTCCACTGAGCACAGATTACTTGAGGCCTCGTCTGTGAGGCAGGGTTTGCCAACACAACTGAGCAAGTCTAGTGTAGAGAACTTTAATGTGGTTGGAAAACAGCCAGCGCCAAACAACAGCCTGTATCAGGTTCTAAAACTGGCCATATTTTCTTCCTCACAATCTTTTCCGTCTCCTTGTACTTATTGAGTCTTTCCCTCCTTGAGTCCTCAGGTTGTCAGGATTTCCAGAAAAGAGAAGTGGTTCCTCTGTTTAGGTAGCATGCATGGTGCTAACCCTCACCCCTTCTTGAATTCAAGTACATCCTAGGGCAAGACTTTTCACTCGCCGACCTGTTTCCTCTTGTGAAACTTGTGGTTTTTCTAATTCTGTGCCAGTTCACAAGGCTGATGATCTGTGTGAGATCAATTATTGTTGTGGGAAGGGAGCTCCACAAATGCCAAGTGGTACTAAATTGGTGAATAATATCAAGCTGCTGGGTTAAGACTTAAAGAAAACAGTCAAACCTGCCTAATGCATTTGTTACATATTTTCAGAGCTTGAATCAACTCAGGGAAACAGAAGTCAGATAAATTTAATAAGAAGAAAAAGAATAACAACTGAGTACTTAACCATTTCCCAGTGTCCCTGATAAACTGCTTTACATGAATTAGGTTTTTTTTTTTTAAATGTTTGTTTGTTTATTTATTGAGAGAGCAAGCCAGGAAGGGGCAGAGAGAGAAAGAGAGAGAAATTCCAAGCAGGCTCTGCACTGTCCGTGCAGAGCTCAATGTGGGGCTCCCACTCAAAAACCGTGAGATCATGACTTGAGCCAAAACCCAGAGTCAGACGCTTAACTGACTGATCCACCTAGGTGCCCTACATGAATTAGTGTTTTAAACATCACACTCACCAATGAGGTAGGTATTGCTGTTATCTTCAGTTAACCAATGAAGTCATTAACAGGCTCAAGAACATCGACTAATAAATGGTGGCATGAAAAATAGAACCTAGGACCTTCTGGTTCTAAAACAATGAACTTATATTGCTTATAATGCAGTCATTTGACTTCTAATAATAACAGAACTTCCTGCTAAGAGCATTTAGAGGTTCAGAGTGAGGCCTGAAGTCAGAATGCCTGGGTGGCTCTGCCAGTTGCTAGCTGTGCACTGTTGGACAAGTTACGTCACCTCACCTGTGAAATGAACTCAGTAAGTGTCCCTTCCCATAAAGTTGTTGTGAGATAATCCATGTGAAGCACGTAAACTAGTGCTCAGTACTTTGTGAGCATCCAAACTGTTTTAGGTACTATTATCACTTACTTAATGACAGTATCTTTCCGAATAATCACAACATTACCACTTACAGCCAGAAAACATATGTACAAGTATACACTAATTCACAGGTCTTGTTTGACCTACTGATTCCCACTTGCTGATACAATCAAAGTAAGATAGTAATAATGCAGAATAGCCTCTTACACAGATCTGGCTTGGTTATAAGGTTTAAACATCAATTGCTATTTCTATCCCAAGCCATTTTAAATGAGCTGGTTGTTTATTTGTGAACATTTAAAGAGAAAGTATAAAGTAGAGTGAAGTAACAGCTCCATTATGTACACCAAGGATTTGGATTCTGCATGGTCAGTGGGTAGGAAAAATCTGGAATTATTTCAAATCATCCTTGTATTGTACAATCGTATCTCTCTGCCTTCTGTATAAGCATAACAACTACCAAAACCTCTAGTGAACTAACAAATAGGCATGAGGAACCACGTGTGTTTACATCTGTTTCCAAATAGCCCATAAAAGCCACAGGCAGTTTATATAACCTTAGAGAGAATATTGGAACTGTCCTGGGCTGGTGTGTTTAAAGCTAACTCCCCTAAATCTAGACCCTCTGAGGCCACAGGTTCAGATTCACCTTGAGTTTGAATTCCAGCCCTGCCACCTAACTAGATGGATGACCCTAGACATGTCCCTCCGACTTCTGTTTTCTCACTGGAAATGTATAAATGATAGCACTATCTTCCTCATGAGTAGTTGTGGCCTTTAAGTGAATCCATATAATTGGATAGATTCTGTATTATGGTATACTGTGTTCCCAATAAGTTTTAGCAAATGCAATTTTATGAGTATTCTTATTGCTTATCCCACTCAGAATGGAATATTACTGTAATTTTAGCCTATCTTTAGATTCTGCATGCTTTAAAAAAGTTTAAAAGGAAAGTAAACCATATTCTATGAAAGTTAAACCACTTAAGGAGAGTAAGATGATGTGCCTTGTATTTGCAAAATCTTATATTCCCCTAAATCCCAGGTAATAAAAGCCACCTTTTTGTGCTAAGTTTTTAATCATACAAAATTATCAAACCATCAAGTAACATTTACAAAGTGCTTGCATGGGTGTAACATCAGACTGAGTGCTATAATATAGCAATTAATGTTGATATAATATATAAGTAGTTTTTTTCAAAGTCTCAAATGTGGTTATAAACTAATTAGTCTCAATTCTTGACTCTTTTTACAAGAATATAGGAGTTGAGGTCTGGTTGGAAAAGACTGAAATCACAGGCCAAAAGGCAACTGAATTCTTCAGATGCCCAAGTCCAAGTTCAGAGTTTAGTTCATGGGCAGGAATATTAAATATTTTATGTGCCTTTGATCTAAATTGATGGGTTTAGATAATGAATACGAGAAACCACATGGGAAAGGCCTTAAAATCAAGATCTTCTTGAAGTTTCTCATAAACGTGCTTTTCTTCTATGAAGACTATCCCTTAATTTTATAGAAGCAAATTGCAGTTCCCTCTCTCCTTTGGCAATTGCAAAGAAATGTGGCTCTGAAAATGCAAAACGCTATACAAATACATAGGTCTCCACAATCCTCCCAATTTTCATTTTTCTCTTGATTATTTTTGTTTGTTTCTTAGAGAGAGAGTGTGTGATGAGGGGAGACAGCAGAGAGGGAGGGATGGAGGGAGGGAGAGAGAGAGAGAGAGAGAGAGAGAGAGAGAGAGAGAGAGAATCTTAAGCAGGCTCCATGTCCAGCATATGGCTCAAAGAGAGGCTTGATCCCATGACCCTGGGATCATGACTTGAGCTAAAATCTAGAGTTCGATGCCCTAACTGACTGAAACACCAAGACACCCCCATCATTTTTCTCTTGATCTTTACTTCTTTTTTTTTTCTCTAAAAGACTGACAACATTTTGAGACAAGGATAGTATTCCAAAACACACCCACAATGGGAAAGCAGCATAACTTTATAGGAAAGTTCATAGGCCTGACCATCAGCATCAGCATAGAGAATCCCAAACCCACCACCTTCAAGATGTATGCCTCTGAAAATTAGATAAGCTTTTTTGCTTTGTCTCTATTCTGTATACTTCACTAGTTATCTCTAAAATAGGGATAACACTAATATCAATGTCATAGGTTTCTTTTTAAGGTTATTATAATAGCAGAAATTAAAAACAAAAATATTTTTGTCATATCCAGTTTTAAACATGGTAGCCATTTTCATTAGAACAAAGAATCTGTATAATCCCACTATATCCAGGAAGCTTTAGCTTGCAGTTAGAGACTCCAAGATTAGCCTAAACAAATATATATTAATTTTGTTTTCTATAGTGGTTTCTGACTACTTGAGAGATCCCACCAATATTTTTCCAGCTAAATCATTATTAATTCTTATCTCTGGATTTATGTACTATGGTTCATTGGTAGAAGGACCAAAATAATTCAATGACACATATCCAGACACAGGGGATGAAATACCATCTATGAGTCTTAAACTCAGGGGAAGCATCTATGTTAATGAATGAGATGGCCTCTAATAATTTTCTTTACTGATACCATCTTTAGGAGTTTAGATTATGTTAGGCTAGGCTTGTAATAAATTACATATTCTAACTCTCTTATTTGTCTCTAAAATCTTATGTAAAACTATATTCCTTAATTAAATGAATTTCCCAATAAAAAAAAAGTGCTAAGACTTGAAAACTATGTAACTTCTCTTAACTACTCAGAATAAAGGAAGGAGAGAAGTGGGGTATCTGAGTGGCTCAGTTTAAGCATCCAACTCTTGATTTCAGCTCAGGTCATGATCTCAAGGTCATGAGATCAAGCCCCACATCAGGCTCCACATTGGGTATGGAGCCTGCTTAAGATTCTCTCTCTCCCTCTGCCCTCCCTGATTCATACTATCTCTCTAAAAAAAGAGAGGAGAGACAATTAAGTGGCTCTGCCTCCACCATACTCCGTGGCAAGTGAGCAAATGACTACTCATTTAATAGAGTCCACAACAACAAAACTTATTCTGCTTTGAATAGGTGCCCTCACTTAATGAAAAGGAAGAAAAACCTATAGAAGTAAAAATGTTAGAGAATCATATTGTGATTTTGTTGTTTTCCTACAAAAAGTACAGAGAGGAGAAATATATATGGAAACAGTTTGGTGAGTTGAAGGAAACTTCCCCTCATCACAATACAGACACAACATAATTTAAGGAATTTGTAGTTTGCTTCCTAACTAACATGCTAAAGTTTCATAGCTTTGAGAGCTCTAATCAGGTTGCATTATATCTGTCATCTGCAATCTGTATTTTTTTAAATAATGCAATTTACTCATTTTCTCAGGTTAAATTGTTTTTCTGGAAGCATTTAAGGAGCAGTGCCTTCATCTGAGAAGTATAAATAAGGTGTATAATGTGAGAAACCTGAGTCAACCCAAACTTTATCGTCCATCTTTCCATATGGAACTCATCACCAATCTGTTCTATCTCCACTACCACCCTGCTCAGGCTACCGACACTCCTAGACTGCACCACTGAACACACCCCTTGAGTGGGCTACCGACATCCTTTCTTATTCCCTCTCCTGCATTTTCCCTCTACATCTAGAGACATATATATGCAATCCTTTTCAACACAAATCTGGTTTTGTCACTCCTTCTTGAATCCCTTCCCAACCCAGCCTTGAAACCCTTTCATCTCCCACCTAGGCTTTCAGAATTGTCCTGATCTCCCCCATCTTGCTTACTGATCTCCAGCCCATTGTGCTTCTTGGCTTTCTCCCTCACTACCATCACTACCCCCAACTGGGATTCAAAAGATAAAACCCTCTTATCTTCCTGCCACTCCTAATTTACCCCTGCTCATCCTTCAGATTTCAGATTAATTGTCACTCCACTAGGGAAATCTTTCCCAATCTCTCTGCATCGGTTAATTTCCACACCTCTCTGTCTCAGAGCACTGTATATCTTAGCACTTATCACAATTGCAATTTTACAATTACTGCTAATTATTTGATTAGTATCTCCCCCATTAGACTGTGTTTATTCACCATTATATCTTTACTGCCTTGTACAAGTCTATCTCTCAATAAAGCACCCAATAAAGTAAATGTTAATCAAATGAATTAATGAATTAAAAAGCTCAATTCCCATATACATGAAACATTAAAAAGAAATCCCACAATTAGGAAATACTGAAGGCTTATATACTGCAACAAGTGCTAATAAAAAAATGTCAAACAGAGAGGCAAGTACCACATGGATTACAATAATCTATCACTTCCTGTCTAATAGGAAACTGTGGTTCTTAGGAAGAAAGAAAACACAATTATGAAATACGGCATAATGCCAAATAGGTTATAATCCAAAAAGCTCTGGGGGTAAGATGATTCCTGTCTTTCAGGCTTGGTCAAACTAATTTCCAAGCATATATCTTACATTTGAAACAAAATCCTTAACACTTGACCCTAAATATGTGTGAAATAATTCAAGAGTCTCATGTATCAAAGGTTAATTATGTGCTTTCCCAATTAAATGTCTTTTAGGCATGCCAGACCACTCTTAGAACATTAACTTTGAAAATATATTTAGAAATTAAGGTTTTTTAAGTTCCCATTTTCTAGAGGTTTAGAGGGGTCTCCATTTCATTAGTTACCTTGAGAACCTTTAGCTCTAAACATGATGCCCAAATTCCTAAAAGTGGTATAGTGGAGATATCACAGATTCTGAGTTTTTATTTTAATTTAGAATCCTGGTACCTGTATTTATATCATATGCATAATTTGCAAAAAGTTATTTTCATATCTCCAAACTTCATGTGCCTTAGTTGTAGAACTACATCTAATCCTGTATGGAAAAGACCTACCATGGTGTGAGGGGTACACTGGGTGCCCAAATTATGCTAGTTCTTGTCCTCTTATTTTTCTTCCTCATTTGTCTCATCATTTTGATTATTCAAAACATTCGAAAAGCTTTGAGATCTGTATGGCATATTGTATATGTTTAGTTTCAAATCACATTTTACCTCATCTGTCCATGAGATGGATATAAAAGTTCTTGCAACCAAAGATCGGAATGACTTTTTCATTCTGATAAGTACATTTATTTATAGAAAGATAGCAATCAAGAGCACACATGAAACTGAAAGACAGAAAGGACCTTTTGAAAAGGAAGAGGAAGGAGTACATGTAACCTGTGTCATTTTCAGATTGAGGTTCTCTGACATGTGGTTTGCCTGAAGGAAATAATAAGTGATACCAAAGAATTTAACAAAACCTCTTCTACAACTAAAATCTTCTCTCAAAGGACCACCTTGGTGTGGAAATCTGAGGCACACACCCAACTTCACTGGAAAGAGTGATTTTGAAACCAACAGCTAATTTCCTCCAGTCAGCTAGGGAAGGTTTCCCTTTGGCCATGTAATGTACATTAGAAAGAAAAATTGTTTTCTCTCTCTCTCTTTCTTTTAGTTTCATTGTATTTTTAAACAGAGTTAAAATCACTTAAATCTTCTTGCTCAAAAACTTTTCTTTTGCAAATGAAGGTGAGAATTTGAGGGCTTAAATCTATAAAGGCTTGTCTTGGATGTTTTGTCTCAGCCTCCCAAATCAAGTTTCTCTGTTTAGACCTAAATATAATTTTGACATTGAAGTATCCATAATGTTGGTCCCTTTGTAAAACGAAACAAAACGAACAGAGACTCTGATAGCTTGCAAGTAGAAGTACAGCTTTGAAAACAAATCCAAAGAAATGACTGAATAAAACCTCTGTTAGAATGTCTATTGAATTACTGACATGTGACAGAAGCATCCAGCTAACTCTTAGCCTGAGGTGATGAATAGCACCTCTCCAAATGAAATTCTCTGGCTTAGATCCCGTTACAAAAAAACACAAAAAACAAAAAACCAACACTTAGTAAATAATGACTTTATTCCATGGAAGTGATACTTACACAAGGAAACGGTTTCATTATTGCCATACATTACTCCAATAGTAGCCAGAAACATTGCTCAGGGGTTAAGACTGTGGACTCTAACTTGGGGTTGCCTAAATTGAAACTCTGGCTCCATCAATTACGAACTGCGATCCTGGACAGGTTATATAACCTCACTCTGCTCCAGTTTTCTCATCTGCAAGCTGGAGATAATAATATTTTGTAGGATTGTTGAAAGTTTAAATGACAAAGCATATATATGTATATTAGTAAGCAATGTCAGCTACAATTTGGTCACGAAGTCCAGAAACATAAATTAATGTTTACTGTACAAAACCAACATATTAAGTGATCAATTAATGCCTACACCTGACAAGCTAGAAGGTCACCTAGAGGAGTTCCCTTAGGATGACATACCACCCCATTATGCTAGAGTGGTAGAGGACTAATTGGATGATAATTTCCAAATCTGCATCGGCTGATGTGGCCCCGTGAATGGGTTACACACTCACTAGATTTGAACTCTCTCAATTACTTTTTCTGGCATATGCTAAAGACAGGTTTTTTCAGAAAAAAAAAATCTAAGAAACAAATCATTACAATGCATCACAGATATGCATAGTGGAGATGCTATGGAAAAGCATTGACATTGTTGCAATTTCACACAGTGTGAATTTCAACAGATCTATGCATTGCTAATGAGGGACAACCTATGGAATGTGCCATGCAAAATTATTGACCAAATCATAAACAAATGTTATCATGTTATTTCTTACATGTTCAGATTTCTGAGAGCCCAGCATGTTAATACTGATGGTAGTCAATTGAGCTTTTGCCTACCACCGTTAGGAATTTCTCCCTGCCCATACACTTAAGAAAAGACTGGTATTGTGAAGAGGAGCCTTCTCTTAGATGTCTTCTTCTAGGACAACAGACGGAGTCAATAATAAGCTACTCAAAAGGTGAGGATAGAAAATTCTTCCTAAGAGTTTAGGTAGAGACATCTTAGAGTCTTCTGTCATAATGAAAATGGATTTATTTCCAAAGCAGGAAACAGTTGAGAGCAGTGTCATTTTGATGGTGAAGAGAAAGGAGAGATTCAGGGCACATGACAATGCTTGGGGAAAGTCAAATCTAAGATCTTATAAATAAATTAAAATTCTGGTAGAAGCAGAATTTGAATCCAGATTTATCTATAAAAATCTTTGCTCTTTCTGCTTCTGCAGATATTTTACAGTTCCTATTATGTGCCAGAAATCATGCTAGCTAAGGAATTGCCAGATTTAGCAAATGAAAATACAGGATGCCCAGTTAAGTCTGAATTTCAGATAAATGATGAATAATTGGTGGACATAATTATATCTCATGCAATATTGAGGACATATTTATATAAAATGAATTATTTGTTATTTTTCATCATTAATCTGGAAGTCAAGTTGATTTACCAGATGAAATACAGTGTACCTAGTTAAATTCAAATTTCAAATAACAATAAGTGATTGTTTAGTGTAGCTATGTCCCATGCAATACTTGGGATATATTTATAGGAAATAAATTACTTGTTCTATTTCATCAGTAATCTGAAATTAAAATTTAATTGGGTGCACTATATTTCTCCTGGCAATTTCTCTATGCTATCTCTATACATTCTCCCTTAATCCAAATTTGCAAAAGTTAGAAGAATTCACCGTTTTTTCCAGTTCAAGTAGATAATAAATGATCAACTTTGAATTAAAACCGTGGCTTATTTCACTTCAGAGTGTGTGCTGGTGGGGATGAGGGGTTTAGACTGCTCTATAAGGTAGACAAGGGATACAGAAAGGGAAGGGATGTCACCATTTTGGTCTGGGCTCTGGTTCTGCACTCGAAGTTTTCTCCTTTTTTTTTTTTCATTTTAAATTATTTATTTTGAGAGGGAGAGAGGGAGAGAGGGAGAGAGGGAGAGAGGGAGAAAGAGAAAGAGTTCGGAAGGGAGAGGCAGAAAGAAAGGGAGAATCCCAAGCAGACTCCATGCTCAGCATGGAGCCTCGCCCGGGGTTCATTCCCACAACCATGAGATCATGTCCTGAGCTAAAATCAAGAGTTGACTACTTAACCAACTGAGCTACCCAGGAGCCCCGCTTTTCTCCTTTCTTAAATTCAGTTTGATCTATTTACTCCATGAATTTGGTTAAATGGAAAAGAATGGGCAAATAATTCTACTCTTATAAATCCATAAACAGCATGCCAGTTTTCTTGAATCAAAATTCAGGATGTACACTCTGAAAATAATCTGATAAATGAATGAAATATTGAAAAATAATGATGGTCACAAAAATCTGATGTAAATAGTCACTTAACCCATAATTCCAAGTCCTTTATGAGCACACAATAAACTATGTTCCTTCATTTGGTGGTACAACACTTTTTTTTTCTTACATTAATACCACTTCCTGGCATTAATATAATTTCTCATTTGTCTTTAGTGGTTTGCATTTTCCACCTATCAGTATCAGAATCCCTAGATTACATTAAAACCTCTAAAGAGAGATTTATAAGACATATAAGAATTCTTGATAGTAATAATACACCTCCAGTTTTTAATTAATTTCAAATATATTTCTATACCATTTACCACAAACTAATTCAAATAATCGACCTAGAGCACTGGAGTTAAAGAGAAATCTAAACTGGAGACTCATGTGATAGTATTTCCTTTTGCATAATAAACCCAAAGTACATATGAGTTGCTTCTGTTTATTCATCTGTTTTTTTCCTGAGTGGACATAATCTTTTGCACACACCTACCACTCTCTCATCTGATACCGCTCAGAACAAATGCCTTACCTTGGTTGGATATTATATGTGGGTTGGATTGGATGTTGAATACAGGTTGGATGTTGGCTGAATGGTTGGATGTTGAATATGTATTACTGCAGGATATGTTATCCCTCTAATTAATGCAATCTAGTCTAGAAAGAGATTTATATCTGATAATACAACTTGAATAGAATAGAATCCAAAGTACTACCTGAAATAGACTCTGGCTGATTTACTAATAGATTTTTTAAAACTAATGTTCATTTCTGAGACCATTGTACTTAGTGTTGATCTGTAATAACAAAAAAAATACTAACAAATCTGGGGATTTTTTATTTTATTTTGTTTATTTGGAGAGAGTGAGAACAGAAGCAGGAGAGGGGCAGAGAGAGAGAGGGAGAGAATCCCAACAGGATCCACGCTGTCAGCACAGAGCCTGATGTGGGTCTTGAACTCATAAACTGTGAGATCATGACCTAGGTGGAAACCAAGAGTCGGACACTCAACCAACTGAGCCACCCAGCCACCTATGGGGATTTTGTTTTGTTTTGTTGTTTGAAAAGTACAGATCATGACTCATTAGCAAGTGGATTAAGCCATTTGGAATGAGAAAGATGAGCATGCATAGTACATAAAGTGGCAAAGTATTATTTTTATGCTCCTTAAATCCATAGATCTGAGTCAAAATCATTTGAAATCCTACGTACTTTTTTGCTTGGCAAAAAAAAAAAAAATGTTCTCTTGTATAAATAAATGTTCCCTTAGAACCTTATCTAAAGGGAAACATTAACCTTACTTATTAGAAAATCATAGTTATTGATACCTTTAATAATTAAATGTCACTTTTATTACCCTTTGGTTCATCATTTTCATGGAAGATAGTTTTAGACAGCTATTTATATACCAACAGTGGCTGCCTCAATCTCAAAAACTTTGAAATCCTTTATAATATGAAATTCATCCCCCCTAATGCTAATATCTTATCCATTTCTGCAGCTGCAGAATTGCCAGATTTTGTCTCTCTTCAATATCTGCCATGAGGCTGTATTCCAGCTCTGGCCTTTTCGTCTGTAGTCTTTCAATATAACCTCCCAATGAGAGGCATCTTTTTTTAACCTCTCTTAATCTCTCTCTCTCTCTTTTTCTTCCCCCTCCCCAACTCTTCTTTATCACACGTGAATGCCTAAAATGCTACATGGTGGCTTATGTCATTTGATTGTTCCAAAAGATCTGTAAGGTAGAAGAGAATGTTGGAAAGAACCCCAACTGATTCCACCAAATGCCTGCAGCATGCAAAGCGCTTGTTGAGATGTTGTCAAGTATAATCCTCACAATAAGTTTGTGAAAAGATAGAATTGCTTGCCTATCATAAACCATCTTACTGGGGCACAGAGTGGTAAACTGGGTAGCAGATATATTGCCAGACCAGCTGAGATGCACAGAAGAAAGATTGCTTATACAAGTCATAAGAGAGATGCAGTGAAAGCAGGACGGACTTCTAGTTTAGTGCTGGCTCCTTCCCCCTAAACACTCACATACTTTTGTACCTTTCTGGAGAAATGATAAAAGAGTAAGTGGCTATATTATGAGCATTTCCTTCTAATACATTGGCTTCCAACAGTGTTTTTACGGCATATTTGCAGTTTTAGCAGCTTAGAAATATAAGAGTGGTATGTGTTGTTTTCCTAATCTAACAACAGCAATGATAATAACAGAATATCTAGTTTGTTTGTTTCTCACTTTTTTTTGTTTGTTTGTTTGTTTTCATTTTGATGAATGCAGGAGGCCAGATAAAAGAGCTCTGGGTATTTAAGCCATTTTCTGCAATAACAACAAAAATTGATTTGTCCCATCATTATCCCTAAAGTGCCAAGTTTTGAGGTCATAAATTATTCTAATCTCGAAAGTATTCCACTTCTGTTCAGCTCTGAACTGGATGAGATTGTCAGGTTCTAAGATTTGAGTCCTATGCTGCTGTGATGAGGAGAGTAAAAAGCATGTAAAATAAATGATTTGCCCAAGGGATTCACATTTATGATTGATTATTGATCTTTTGAAGGGTTTTCTGTAAGTAGAAAAGTTTTTGCATTAAACCTTATTCTAGAACACAATCAAAACATCTTTTACATACAACTTTAACATGGTAACATAACCTATTTTAAAGGCTTGTTTAGGAAGAGGACTCTGGTGCCTGGTGACTCTCATTTTATGTGACTTCCCTGCTGCCTTTGACATTGTTGACAACCAATTCTTCAAATTCTCTTTTGTCCAGGTTCTGACACTTTCTTTTTCTGATACATCGTCTTGCCTTTTTGACAAGTTCTCCTTAATTGGCTCTTCTTGCTTCTATCTTCCAGCTGTGGGGTAGTCCTTGCTCCTCTGCTCATTTGACTTTATTTCCATACTCTCAGAAAATTAAGCTCTTTCTATGGCAGCTTTCTCACAATTTTTTCTCTGAATTACTCCTGGCAGCAGCAGTAATTAATGCAGATTCATTCCATCCTGTGTTTCACCTTAAAAATGTTATTTATTTTCTGTTTCATAATACTTCACTGGAAGCACACATAATAATTTTTTTTTTAGAATTGTGAAAAATTTTAAACATTTTCCTCATATTTTGAAGCATATTTCCAAGTTTTATCTCATTGAATCCATAGCTTTTATGCACCCCTGGCTCTAGTCAGGTCTCTTGGAGCAGGAATACTATCTGAGAGGCTCTGTCTTAAACTATCTTTATCTCCAGCTCTGACCTGCATCTCAAGTTCAGGCACACCTCTGACTGGTCAGGATTTTACTTGGCAGTTCTGGCAAATATCTGACATGCAACATGTTTAAAGCCAAACATATAACCTTCCCTTCCAAACGGACTCCTCTCTCTCTCGGAACAGGATTATGATGTTCCCAGTAACATGAGATAAAGATTTCAATATTATTTTCAATTCCTCTTTTAATTTGCATATAAAATAATTAAATCTTATTATTATATTCTACTTCTCTTTCTTACTTCCTCATAGTCTAGCATCTTCCAGAGTACATGCAAGGATCTTTAACCTTTTTGGAGTCATGGACTGTTTTTGTCAACCGAAGCTCATGTACCTCTCCCCAGAGGATCTATATTGTAGTACATACATTTTTTCTTTTTTTTTTATTTCAAGTTTTTATTTAAATTCTAGTTAATTAACATATATGGTAAAATTGGTTTCAGGTCTAGAATTTAGTGATTCATCACTTACATACGATACCTGATGCTCATAGCAAAAATAGCCATTTAGCCCACCCCCCACCACCTCTCTCCATCAACCCTCAGTTTGTTCTCTATAGTTAAGAGTCTCACATGGTTGGGGCACCTGGGTGGCTCATTTGGTTAAGCGTGGGACTTCAGCTCAGGTCATGATCTCACAGTTCATGGGTTTGAGCCCCAAGTTGGGGTCTGTGCTGACAGCTCAGAACCTGGAGCCTGCTCCAGATTCTGCGTTTTCCTCTCTCTCTGCCCCTCCCCTGATCTGTCTGTCTCTCTCTCAAAAATAAATAGACGTTAAAAATAACTTAAAAAAAAGTCTCTTATGATTTGCTTCCATCTTTTTTTTCCCTTCCCCTATGTTCATCTGTTTTGTTTCTTAAATTCCACATATGAGTGAAACCGTATGGTATTTGTCTATCTCCGACTGACTCATTTTGCTTAGCATAATACACTCTAGCTCCATCCACATGGTTGCAATGGCAAGATTTCATTCTTTTTGAGGATGGAGTAATATTCCATCGTATAGCTATGCCACATCTTCTTTATACATACATTTTTGAGGGGGTTCAAATTCCCTACCCCAATAAAATGGCTTTAGCATCTAGCTTCCTTTCCTCCAAGACTTCCAAATTGCTGTCAGATTTATCTCCCTTAAATACAGTCTTTATTAAGCCATTAGCCAACTCAAAAATGTTACACTATATACACTATAAACCACTCATAGCATAAAATGAGAGAGTTGGGTGCTGTTTTAATATGTATTAAGGGTTTATTTGGCTCAGCACTCTATACATATTATTATAGTTAAGACTCACAGTACAATTACCTGATAATATTATCTTCTTTTTATAAGAAGGAAAAGGAGACATACATATTTAGGAGGGCTGTCTTACCTCAAACTTTATAATTTTTCTCTTACTCCAAGTTGCCTTCATTTGTTCTCTTGTCTCAAATCCAAACACTTTACTTTGCCTTACATAAATGTTTTTTCCCCAAAACTTTTTCTAACTTTGTACTCCATGACTATCTTTTTATGAGTTGGAATTCTCTTATTATTCTCCCCCAAATTTGACATGTACATAAGTTTTCATATGTTGCCTTCTCATCTAAGAAAAGGAAAAAACAATCAATGGTTCTTGCCCTTGCTATCCAACTCCTTCCCATCTTTCAAGGCACACTTTAATTTGTGATTTCCTCTTCCATAGCTTCCCCTATGAACATACAATCAGTAATTTTAAACATACACTCCATTGTCATTTTCTTTTAGTATTTTGTCTGCAATCATTTTGTACTATTCTTAGCTTAGTGCTATATATAACCTCTCAACCCAGTAAACTATAGACAGTTGAAGGAGTCATGCAATTTAATTTACAAACAGCAGGGGCTCCCTATATCTGTTGAATGAATGATTACATATGTATGCATAAGTGACCCATTTTCCAGGCATACAACCCAGCCACATTTTCTAATCTTTATTTTCTCTAAGCTTTGTGAATTCTTTATGAAGTAGAGTGACAAAGAGTGTTGATTTTTTTTCTTTAAAATGTTATTTAAGCATTCACTTTAACCACACTGGAAACATATATTGAACCCTAAAGGGAGCCCTACGTTTAAAATGGTGAAAAGGGAAATTTCCCTCAACGCTGTGGTTCTTAAATAGGCCATTAGGCTTTTCTTCGGTCAATACTTATTTTCTCAATCAGAATGAGAGACTGGTACAATTTTCCTTAAAAAACAAGAGAAATAGAACTTGTTCATTCTTGAAAATCTATTAAATCATATGTTTAGTGTTAACCGGCCTGGGCATTGACATGGAATGTTGAGAACTATGTCCAGCAAGCCCACAAGTACATCATCTACATGATCCTAACTAGAATATTCCCATTAGCTGATGTCTGTGTAGCCGTAAGCCAGGGAGTATGTATAGTACATTTTCAGAGAAGCAAGAAAAATTTAAAAATTCCCAAATCATACATAATAAATCACAGAAAGGGCCTAATATGAAAAGATGACTTCTTTTCTCCCAATTTCAATATTATATGGCTTGTTCTGTCCCTATATGTAAAAGAACTGGACACCCTAAAGAAATCTGAAACATGAATGTTTATGTTTACTTATTTAGTCCTGTATATGTACCACCTTTTTCAGTAGGAGGAAAAATAGGCAATTCATTCATTCTTTTAATAGTTATTGAGTTCCTACTCTAGACTATAACCTCTGCCTTTTCTACCTATTGAGCGATTATCCTTCAGTAAGACATCAGGCCTCTCTCGCTAAATTGCATTCATGTCTAGAAATCACAGACAGCTATAAGCTTACCTCCTTTCAATCAACACTAGAATATGCATTTACTTCAGACACTAAGTAGTATGTACATTTTTTAAGGAAATGTCTAGTTGAAGTATACCATGTAATACAGAAAATGTACCACTCTGTTAATTTTCAGAGAGGAAACACATCCATGAAATCATCAAGCAGTTCAGGAAATCAAACAATATGAACCCTTCTAAAAGTCTCCTTGTAGTATCACTAGACTCCACCCTCCTTCTGCAAAGGCACATCACTATCTTGACTTGTCCATTTTTTAAATTTCTGAAAGCCTGTCTCTTATGTTTACCTGAAACTCACCATCTTGTCATTTACATCCTTAAGCCTGTTAATCACATTTGTTTTAAAATCTCTGATTGATAACTCCAATATCTAGTTCTCCAATGGGTCTTTCTATTGTTTGCTTGTCTTATTTTGGTCATTTGATCCCAAGTCCTGGTATAGTTGATCATTTTTTGTTTTGAGTGTGAAATACTATGTAGGAAAGATTGAAATGATGTTTTGAAGCTTTAGAAGACATTACTTTCCTCCAGATTCAGTTTTTCTTGTTTCTGGAATTGAATTTGAGACTGAGTTTTGATGTTCCTGAAGGCTAGTTTAATTCTGAACTTACTTAAATACACATTTCTTCTCGTGGGTAGGAATAAAGGTCACTTCTTTCTAAACCGTCAGGTAATAAAAGTTGCATGGACTCATATTCTCTTTGACAAATACCAGGAAATATAGCTTTAAGTGTTGTGTTCTACTGAAATCATTCTACCTCTTCTACCTTCCATTATTGTTTGACTTTTGCTATTCTTTATACATTTATGACTGCATTATGTTGTTAATTTTATGTAAATTTTCTCAAATTTTTTTGTGGAAGAGGATGGCATAAGAATACCAAATAAATAAACATAGCTATATGGGGTTTGAAAAATGTTTGGGTTATATTTCAAGGTTCTACCACCAGATAATTTTAATTTTGTTTTTTGGTGGTGCTGTCATCTGCTTGCTTTTGGTCTGGTTTGGTTCGCTCAATATTTCTTCTTAGGAATTTTGTAATAACATCTGAATTATCTGGAAAATGGTCCCTCTCCAACTCCCATAGTTCTAGTGGGCATGTTAGTTTCCTAGGACTGCCATCACGAAGTACCAGAGACTGGGTAGCTTAAGACAAGAAAATGTTTTTCTATCATAGTTTAGGACAGAAGTCTAAAATTAAGGGCTTAGCAGTGTTGGGTCTTTTGGGGCGCCTCACAGAGAGAATCTGTTCTACGCTTTTCTCCTACTATTTGCTGGCAAATTCGCACATGGTGAACTCCCTGTGTTTTTACATTGTTTTCCCTTTGTATATGTCTGTCTCCCTGTCTCTCCTTCTCTTCTCATAAGGACACCAGTCATATGGGATTAAGGACCCACCCCACTCTAGTATGACCACATCTTAACTAAGTTCATGGATGGGAATTCCTGACACTCAAAGCAGAAACAAATAAATCCCTTTATTTGTTTATCCATGAGATTGTTTTCTGCAATTAGAAATTGTTGTTTCTTTGTTTCTTTGTTTTAATGAAAGGATTTTCAATAGAACCAAGCACAGGACAATTTTGAATGTTAGCTGGAAGGCAAGTGAGAGAGAGGGAAATGAGTGTGAATTGAAAATTTTTTCAATATACCTATTGACACAGTTTGAATCATTGGGTCTGTTTCCAGTTTTTTTAATTCATCAAACAATCTAGATATGTACAAATGATAGATTGGTTAAATAAATTAATGAAATTTGCATTCTAAATATTGTGGTGCTATCAAAATTGTAGGGTGGATTTATGTGTACTTACATAGAAAGGGCTCAAATGTTAGGTCAAAAAATAAGCCATGGAACAAGGTGTGTATTTTGATATCATTTATGAAAACCATGCTTGCACACATATGAACCTACATACATACACACTTAGAAATGTATACCAGAGGGTATATCGAAAACTGCTGATACCGGGGGCAAAGAGAAAAGATTTCTAATTTTATCCTTCTATGTATTCTTTCTTCATATATTGCCATATATTCATTTACTACTAGCTTCATTAAAATCAAACAGGTCATCAACACAAAAGGAAATAATCTTGGCAGTGTTTCTTGCCTTCTTTGACAGGCTGTGTTTTCCTTCATTCCCATGTGTTCTCATAGTTGTAGAGACGGTTGGCCTTTGAAAAGCATGTATGTGTGGCACATACATAAGTACCTGCGGGGAATAAGAAGTTATCAGTGGTGAATAAAGAATGCTGAGCTGAAGCTGAAGTGGACAGGAGATCTGCTCCTTAGCCTTAGGCTTTTGCTGCCACGGGGCCGTTATAACCCAGCATTGTGATCTTTATATATATTTCTTGATGCACATTTTTCAGTCTGTCTGTAGGATAAATTCCTAGAAGCTGTGCCGCTGAGTCCAAATAAATGTACATTTTAGATTCTGATTGATATAACTAAACAGAAGCCAATCACTATTACTGGGTTAGTATTACTAAATGGCTTTCCTCGGATATTTAGGTGAAGTACAGATTCTGGTTGGATCTTGGCGAGGGCTCCCAAAGTATAATGTGGCATTTTTATTTAATAAGAAAATTGGCTTTGCTTGCGTTCTCCCTTAGTGCAAATTTAAACTGCTTGGTGTCAAAAAATAGAGAAAAATGGCATTTGCTTCTCCCTTCTCATCCCCACACACATCAAAGCTGGTACAGCTGTCTCTGAAAAGTAGACATCTTTCACTTACGATGAAGGCAACAATAGAGACAGAACTGAGCCTCATAGCAACAAATCAGATGCCTCTAGGAGAGCCAAATGGAACAGCACAAGGCCCTGTGCCAAAAATCCGAAGAGGCAGGAAGTGCCTTGGGATGGGCTCCAGCTGCAGCGGAAATGTGAGAAGCCTCAAATGGTTAAAAGGAAATAGTCTGCCAGGGGAGAGACTTGTGTGTTGCAGGAGGTGTTGCTACAAAGAATTTTCTCTAGCTCTTTCTTGTTGAGTTATTTAATACCACGCATATCAGTTTTCTTTGTACTGAATTTCACTGCACGAGGTAGGGAAGGGGTACGGAAGACAGATACTGATTTCACCTCTTCTGCTGATGCTGCCATCTCGTCCTGCCTGTGACATCCCCATGAAAACACCACTGAAGGGTCAATGAGCTGGAAAATGGCTACTTTTATCCTCCAAAATAATATTTCACTGATATCTATGCTTGAAAATTCACACAGTATTTCAAGGATATAGATTTATTATGAAATGTAATTTTTGCTCTTAGGGAAGGCATATACTTTCATTAAAGGAACATTTCATCCAAAGGGCAAATATAAACAGAGATGAATGTATTCATCGGTCTGAAAATCTATATGATGAGGGAAGGGGCAAATAACATTACTCCTGTTAAAGATTCTATATCCGACAAAATGAGAACTAATATGGTGTGACCTTAACTGAATATAATCTGTGATGCAATCTAGAATATTCATAACATAGCTTTTATTTGTGAAATTTCTTTTTTGTATCAATTTGCAAAGCACTGTCACATGCCCTCACTGGCAAGCAATTTATGCCAATTAGTAATCTTGTGAGTTTTGCAAAATAGGTGTTAAATTTGATTCACCCATGTTCCCTCAAGTCCCTTTGTAAAAAGGTCAGAGTCTAAAATTCAATAAGCAATTCTGAGATTACAGACCTGAGAGGTAAAGTACGTTACCCAAGGTCATACTGGTTAGTAACAGAGTAAGACCTGCACTTCTGCAGAGCTCAGAGGCACAACCACTGAAGTCCTACTCGCTTTTATCCTCTCTCTCTCTTGAGAGACAACGTGGGCTCTTTGTCATCAGGCTTTTCTCTGGTTCACTGTCAATAACAGACATTATGTTTTCAGAGCCGCTCTCCACACTGAGAAACTTTTCTTCGTACTGAACTACTTACTACACTTAGTGTCATGTGGCATTAGTTGTGCAGTTTGGGCTCCATGGAAGGAACATTATTTTCACACTGAAAAGGATAAAATGCACATGAAAAGGCGCAATCAACTCCAAACACAGGTATAAAGAGAGAATGAAAGAATAGCTATCAGCTTTTAATGAGCTCACACCTTGAAGGCCAAGAAACTTTGGTGTGATGAAAAGAGTGCAGGTTGTCATATACAGGTTGAGTTTCAATTTTGACTTTTACCTTTTTTGCTGTGTGGAATATAATCAAAATACTTCTAGCTATTTTGAGCCTTGGATTCTTCAGTGACAAAGTAGGCATGGTAATAGCTATGTCATAGGGTATTTTTAAAGAGCTAAAATAATGTATGTAAAATGATTATGCTTCTTGGGTGCTTAATACATTTTAGCTATAATTAATGCAGTATGAAATCAACTTAGTGAGATGACTTAGATTGCATGTGATTTCCAGAATATATTCTAATTAATAAGTGATTTATCAGAACTTTGGGGGGAAATAAGTGGGTATTAAGACTTAGCAAGTATTCACTGAAATCAAATCATGATACATGGATCTTAATTTATAAAGAGTGGTGCTAGATCAGGGGTCAGCAGAGTAAAGCCTAGGGGTCAGATCTGGTCTGCAGCCTATTATATGGCCTGAGAACCATGAAAGTTTTTATATTTTTAAATGATTGGAAAAACAGCTTAAAAGATATTTCACTGCCTACGAAAATTATATGAAATTTAAATTGCAGTGTCCATAAATAAAGTTTACTGGAACACAGCCACACTCATTCACTGGCATTAGGTCTAAGACAGCTTTCCATTGGAATGACAGAGCTGACTTAGCCGCAACAGAGATCATATGACCTAGAGGCCTAAAGTATTTACTACCAAGCTTTTTATAGGAAAAGTTTGCAGACCTCATAGTAGAACATTAGGTCAGAGAAAGACCCCAGACACATTATATCTGTATTTCACCAAGTGTTTAAATCAGCCACCTTGGGGCGCCTGGGTGGCGCAGTCGGTTAAGCGTCTGACTTCAGCCAGGTCACGATCTCGCGGTCCGTGAGTTCGAGCCCCGCGTCGGGCTCTGGGCTGATGGCTCAGAGCCTGGAGCCTGTTTCCGATTCTGTGTGTCCCTCTCTCTCTGCCCCTCCCCCGTTCATGCTCTGTCTCTCTCTGTCCCAAAAATAAATAAACGTTGAAAAAAAAATTAAATCAGCCACCTGTGACAGAGGCAGCTAACTGAGGAACAAACACAAGTGCTGCTCCTGTATATTCTGTACATATTTCTGGAAGGTGCCTGCCCCCTATGATTATATATCCCAGGCTCCCTTCTTCGAGGTGTGTGGCCATGTGAAAAGCTTGGCCAATTAAATATGAGTGAAAATAACATGTATCATTTCCAAGAGAGAGTTTTCAAGAAGCAGGAGTTCCTTCTCCTATGCATTTTACCCAGCAGGTTCTAGGGGATGGCTGAGCCACAAAACATATAGAGCCAGGGGCCCTGGACTGCATGTCAGAAGTGGCAACCTGCCCACCTGAAGCACCTGTTTTGGACTTCTATTTGAGTAAAAAATAAAGTTCGGTTGTATTATCACTGAAACTTGAGGAGTTTGTTTATTAGTGTCTCTCTAATTCACTCTTAAAATGTTCTGAAAAAGATAAGGCAATGTGTCTGAATGAAAATACTTACATGCATTTAGTAATGATCATCTGTGCTCAAACAGGGTTGGTTAATCAATCGATGCCAACATGGATGGAAGAGGTGTAACACCTGCATTCTTCCATCCTTGCTCCCACACTAAGAACCAATACTGCAGGACAAAATGAGTAATTTTTAATGTTTTAAGCCTGCCTTCAGAAGAATTCTTTTGGTGCACCTGGGTGGCTCAGTCGGTTAAGCATCTGACTTGATTTTGGCTTAGGTCATGATCTCAAGGTTTCTGATATCGAGCCCTGCACAGGGCTCTGTGCTGACAGGGTGAAGCCTACTTGAGATTCTCTCTCTCCCACTCTCTCTGCCCCCCCCCCCAGCTCCTGTTCTCTCTATATCAAAAATAAATACATAAACCTTAAAATAATTTTAAAGACGATTCTATAATTATACAGGAGATTGGACTAATAATTCCTCTAATTCTGTCTTTCAGTCCTTGAATTTAATCATTAAATGCTTTCTTGCTTTAATCATGCATGTGTTATTTTGTTTCAAAAATTTAAAGGTCAGTTAGATAAAAAGCAATTCCGTGACTTTGGTTTTCTATAAATTGACTATATACACAGGTCCTAAATATACAATTCAGGGACTTTTGATTAAGTTATTCATTTTGTCATACAGTAAATAAGGTACCCTGGGGAATAGGAAGATATGATGAAGGACTGGTGTACTTGTTAAGATATATCCATCTGCAAGTAAGAAAATGCCAACTAACACTGGCTTAAATAATAGAAATAAAGGTATTTAATCATTTCACATGAAAGAAGTTTTAACCTGACTGAGACCATGTTAGCCAAGAGATCTATGTTGCCATCATACACAATAAGATCAATTAGTAGTTAGGTAATAAGTCATACTGACATCATATAGCTGATAAGATATACTGAGAAGGGCTTATTGTTTCTTTGTTTTTATGGCCCAAAATGTATAATCTAATCATGAGAAAACATCAGATAAACTCACATTGTGGGACATTCTATTAAATAATTGACTAGTACTCTTCCAAAGTGTGAAAGTTATTTAAAAAAATAAATAAATTAGGAAAGATTGAGAAATTATCACAGATTGAAGGAGACTAAAGAGACATAATAACTAAATTCAATGTGGCAATTTGCAGTGCATCCTGAAATAGAAAAGAAGATATTAACAGAATAACTAGAAAAACCCAAATATGGTCTATAGTATAATTAATAGTATTATACCAGCATTCATTCTTAGTTTTGATAATTGTATTATGGGTATGCAAGATGTTAACATTAGGAGGAGCTGGTTAAGGGCATATGGGAATTATCTGCTATTTTTGTCACTTTTCTGTAAATCTAAAATTATAAATATAAATATAAATATAAAAGCCTGGAGTTGGTAATTCCAGATGCAGTAGGGTGATGCAGGAACATCATCAGGAGCTAAAGATTTGTTTCTACTTTCCCATTCTGCCATTTTTCTTTGTTCCCTTTTTTCTCTAGGTCTAGCTGCATACCAGATATTCTCCACCGCAGCTCAGATCGACACATCTCCATCCTGCTCTATTCCTGGGCAACTAGCCTTCTATAGGGTTACCAACTGCTCTGTGGCTTCTGGTCAGGCAATGCCTGCAGAAGATCAGCATGCAAAAAGAGTGGGTTTTTATTCACTTGGGTCTTTCCACCTCAGGCAAAGGTTTACAAGAGCCTGAGTCCCTCTACCTATGTTCCTGGTGACAGTTACTGTAGGATACCTCTCTCCTAAAGCTATGATTACAGCCCTTTACATATTCTCATAAATACTCCTGTTCCTGGCATTTTCAAGCCCACTCGTAGTAATGGCACCCTGCAATTGTAATCCCCAAGGGCTACCTGTTCCTCATAGTTCTCTTTTATCCTGCTCATACTTTATGAAACCCTCAATGACCACACTTGCATGTGCTGTCTTATTCCTGCTTAAATTCTGATATATCATTGTCACAAAATAGCCCATGCAGTTCCAAGCATCATATATGCTCTCATGTAATTAGAGAGGTGAAAGCATATAGTGCTTTTAGATACACACACACACACACACACACACACACACACACACACACATGCACACACCTGCTATACATGGTTTCAATTCTACCTCTGTCACTTACTGGCTTCATAGTAGGTCTGACACCTAGTGAGTACTCAGTATTCTCCATCTCATTACCAGAGAGTTAATCGTGCTGTTGTTCAGGATAAATGACTCTAGAGTCATCTTTTACTCACTTTCTTTCCAACCCCATAGCCAGTATGATGATGAATCTTATCAGTTTTGCCTCCAAAATATATCTAGAACCAATCAGTTACTACCCTCTGCACCCTCACAACCCTAACTCACCATGTCTCTTTGGATAATTGCTTTGGTCTCCTGCTTTGACTGCACCTGCCCTCTTTCACACACTCAGTGTTATCTCAGGGACAACCAGAGACTTCTTTTCAAATGTAATTTCCATCTTGGGACTCTTCTGCTAGAACTCTCCCACTTAACTCAGAGGTAGAGCCCTACAAGATCTGCCTCCTTCTGTTACTTTCTTCCCTCACCTTATCTGTATTATTTTCTTCCTTAGGCACTGTCAGCCACACAGAGTTCCTTATTTTTGCTGAAACATAGCAAGTTTGCTTCCATCTCAGGGTCTTTGTTTTTTCCTCTACCTGAAACTTTATTCTACCAGATACTTCCCTAACTCGCTCCCTTGCTCCCTTCACTTCTGTCAGCTCAAATATCAGCCTTTCTTTATGACCCTAGGTAAAAGAAAATGAAACAAAACTCCTTTTCCATTATACCGTCAACCCTCCTTATTCTGTTTTTGCATTGTTTTTCTCCATAGAACGTTACCATTACTCACATATATTAGTGTTTTTCCGTATGCATACGTGCATATGCACGTACACATATATGTATAACACACATACATTCTTTTTCTCTCATTAGAATATGTTGTCCTTAATGCTATAGATTTTACTCATTATTATATCCCCATTGCCTGGAATGGTAGCTGGTACATAAAATGTACGTAAAATAATTTTAAGTAAGTGAATGTATGAGTATCAGTTAAATGTAAATCTGGAAAAAATGCTTTTTAAAGGTTATTTCCCTCCTGGGATTTGGGGACATCTCTTCATATGAAAGAAGCAAGAGAGAATTTGAACAAAATGACTTCATCACCCACTGACGAAGCTGCTCAGAAAAGGGAAAGTCACTGCTCATCAAGAATTCCTTCAACATTCCTCTTACAGAGCCAACCTGAATGGAGACTTCCTTAGGCAGCTAGAGACAAGTTTTATGGATACAGTAAATAAATTTTTATTGCTAAGCAAGCCAAAATGTAAGCAGGAATGCTTAATGATACTCTAGCTACCCGGGGAGTGAACTTTCGCCATCCTTCATACATTGCTGACATGTCAACTACAGCACTTCACACTTGACTGAGAAGCTATTAAAACAATTACCAGGTCATTAACAAGGGCTTTTAAGACCAGTTTTGAAACCATACTAGTGAGAAAATTTGCTTTGATAGGCATATTAGACCACAGGGTGGCCTAGATTTGGACAATTTCCAACTGTCCTCTGGCTTCTCTTCTCTTACTCTTCTGATTTCTAGGGACACTCCCAAAGGTAGGTAGATGACTATTTAAAATTTCATTAAAATGGCTTCCATTTATGCCTGAACAAAGGGAAGGCAACCGCTTGTGCCTGTGGTTCTCAGTACCCAGATTCAGATACAGTTTTCTGTAACCAACTTTGTCAGGCTTACTCCCCTCCGAGCTTGAGGCCTTCTCTCACCCCCAACACCCAAGTTCACTGGCTCATATGGCCTATAGCTGTCCTAAAGCTTCCACAGAAGCAGCTCACCCTCCCCTTGCTTCCCGATGCCACACGGTACTTTCAAATAACCCTCTCTCCACTGGAGGCAAGATTTCTACCCCTTCTCTCCTCACAAGGTATACAGAAGAACACACACCCGTCCTGGTCATAATAATTTACATAGATTATAAGTTACAGACATGCCTAACCAGATAAATATATGTTTGTATTTTAAAGAGGAGTCTAACACAAATGGATTAAGTGCTGTTTAACTTGTTAGCTCTGAGGAAAATAGTACTGTTCTATTTTATTGAGGGAAAAATTAAAGATCACAATGAATGATACAGAGACCAGTTAGGAAGGTCTTAACTAACTCTCTCTTAATTTATGATTACATGAAAAACTAAGCAATAACTATCGTTACCAGATGTCATTTTTTTGACCTTCCCTTTTTCCCTAGGGTGGGGTTCTTTATAAATAGGCCAGACATATAGAGATAGAGAGATGAATATGCATGCCAAAGAGATTAGATCTCATGTAGCTGAAATCTGACAGCTAAACCAGGTAGCCATTCTAGGGGGGTATCCTGACCCTTTAACACTTTCCACAGGACATTCTGTAGCAACTTTATTGCTTATTTGGGACACTGATGAGGAGTGTCTTCTTACTCATTTATGGCAACATTAAACAGTTGGTCAATGTGATTTCTAAACAAAGAAATTCCTAAAGCAGAGGATGTACAGATATTACATGTTCTCTCTTACTGCAGACACCTAGCCTATCTCAGAAAGAAAACAGAAATTTTGTAGAACTTCACTTAATAAGCTCTAGTCAAAGTCTGTTACTAATATGGAGACTCAGGCCTCTTTGGGGGCTTTTCCATAGACTCTTGCAGAACAAGTAACAAGTATACTTTTTGATTAGGAAAGTCTCTCTCTTTTTTCACATCAATTTTACTGCCAGCACATCTCCTCCCACAGAAAATAACTGAGTAGAAATCAGATCTTGATATTCTACTCATAGAGTCTGGCTGCAATCAATTGCAACTCTTATGGGAAGTAATCCTGCTGTCAGTTTTGTTTCATTTATTTCTTAGACTACCTAAGAGACCTATTTCAGTACTTAGAAAATTACAGATTGTTTCAGGTCTTCATGCTGTTCAAAGTAAACTACTAATAATAGCAAAATAATGGTTGGTCCCTTAATTTTAGTGATTGTTTACAATAATTAATGAAAATTCTATCATCTTCAGATAAGAGTGTTGCAGTTTGAGAATCCAAATTTTTTTCTAGACGTGAACAAAAGAGACATCCTATAGTCCTTCTAGTACATACACTTTGTTATCTTACAAATCACATAATTAGTTACCACATGTTTATTTTTTCTCATATGACAAAATAGGTCATATTATCTGTTGCTATATAAAAAAAAAACCTCATGATTTAATGCCTTTAAACAAGAATAAACATTTCTTGTCTCATGGTTTCTGTGGATCAGGAATCTGGGAGGAGTCTGATGGGCTCCTCTGTCTTGGGGTCTCTCTTACAGGGTTGCAGTCAGGGTGTTGTGGGGGCTACAGCCATCTGAAGGCTTCAGTAGGCAAGGGAGATCTAGATCCAAGATGTCCGACTCACATAGTTGGCAAGTCGGTGCTGGCTGTTTGCAGGAAGACTTAGCTCTCCACGGTATGGACGGCTCCACTGGACATCTTGAGTAGCCTCCTCATATACCTGTTGCATTTACCCAGAACAAATGGTCCAAGAGAGAAGAGGGCAGAAATGACAATGTGCTTGATGACCCAAGCTTAGAAATCACACACTTTTGCTCTGCTGTACTCTACCAGTCACACACACAAACTCCGGCTCAGGTGGGAAGGAGTACACTAACTAGGGTATGAGCCATTGGCAATCCTCCTGGAGATTGGCTGCCAGATAGCTACAAGCTAGCACCAGGTAGACACCCAATAAATACTAGTTGAATGATTTTTCTTTTTTAATAAAGTAGGAGAATGAGAAGCAGAAAGTGGAATGCCCAGAAGGAACCACAATGCTTGAATAAGCACCACATGCCCTGTTGTTTACACTGTTCTGTAAACAAATGAGAAAACTTCATTCTAAATTATTCACATGGGACCTTATTTTTATTTCTGCTTTGTAATAAATATTTTTAAAGTGAACAGTTAGGTAAAGTATAACAATTTTAATAAGTCTCTTAAGATACCCAAATATTATAACTTTGTAGTTTCCTCATCTGGGTTTGACAAAGTTACAGCAGGGAACTGCTGAACTTAAACCAGTTTTCAAATGGTTATCATAATTCTTTTAAAAATTATGTACAAATGGGGTTCTACATTGTTTTAGTACCCTTCCATAAGGAGTTCAGTGAGAATAATGTGCATAAAATTCACAATCCTGATTATCCCATTGTAACGTATATAAATTCTCCAATTTCATCCTTTTAAAATAAAGAAACAATAAAAAAACAAATAACATTAAAAAATTTTTTTAATGTGACTAACACTTGTAAATAAAAGATACACATTTTCCTTCCCTTAACCACTCCTTTCCCAAAAGATCAATGGGGTTCTCCACCAGAAGAGGGAAAATGATTTTTGAAACCAAGTCTCTGCTTCATCATTTCCTCTTCAAGTCCTTTTGTCCTTGGAATTAGTAGAATAAGGTGGAAGTTCTCTTAGAAGTCATCGGTGCACATCAGTCTTTGGCTTGAAAGTTTCGAAAATTTTCTGAGAGGGAAAAAGTTCTTAACACACTAAGAGCCAACTTTGTTCCTTTGAAAATTAAACGTAATTACTTCACTTGGAAGATTATTTCACAATTCAGTAGATTCACTTCCAGGAAAATTGTCTGCTTTAGTTTCTTTTTTTCTCTTTATACTAGACTTTCAGTAGCTCTCCTTTATTTTGTGAGGCACCCTGTGGGGAATGGGAATGCTTTGCAAATTAAACACTATTTGAGTAAATTCAACATGGAAATGAAGGCCTTTATACCAGAAATTATATTTAGCCTCTGCTATTCTCCTTTGTGTCAAGGATGATGGTCAATTTCAGCATAGATATTCATATTTACTATAAAAGTGGTGCTAAAAATCTAATATTGCAAGTGTTTTTGTGAGAGAGTACTTATGTATATGGATTAGTAGCACTGGACTGTTCTGTTTCATGGTACACTTTTTTTTTTTCTGTCCTCTGTGTTTCATCAACGTTCTGAAACAGTCAGTAACTAGACTCTACACTGCTTCTTTTGGTTCTTTTGTTCTCTCCTCACAAATCATTCTCTCCAGCCCTTAAAAGACTTGTTTTTCATCTTAACTCATTCCAAATTTGTTTGTTGTCTCTTTTAGTATGTTTTCTTGTTTTAAATCATGAGGTGGGAAGCCTTGATTGTACTTTTATAATTTTTTTAATGTTAATTTATTGTGAGAGAGTAAGCGTGAGCGGGGAAGGGGCAGAGAGAAAGGAGGATCGAGGGTCGAAAGCAGGTTCATTGCTAATAGACGCAAGCTCGATGTGGGGCTCGATCATGACCTGAGCCGAAGTAGGATGTTCCACTGACTGAGCCACCCAGGTGCCCTGGCTGTACTTTTAGTGCTTCATTAGGAAACTTGAATGGTTTTGGCTGCTTGACTGATGGATATAGGTACAAGTATATAAATATAGATAGATTATAGATATAGATAGATTTAGATATGAACATAGGTAGAGATAGAGATAGAGATAGAGATAGAGATAGATAAAGATATGTAGATAGATATGCAGAGAAGAAGCACTGTATAATATAGCAGAAAGAGCAGAGGACTACATAGTAGGAATCTTAGTTCTAGGCTTTGCTGTTATACTTGCCTGCTATGGGTAATTGAGGAAATCAGTAACCACTCTGGTCTGCCTTGTCTTCATTTATTCCCTCATTCATTCAAGAAGCATGTATTATGTACTTGGGGATACAGTCATGTATAATATAGGCTAGGTTTTCCCTTTTTTAGAACTAAAGTGTAGTGAAGATTGACAAATTATAAACAAGTAAGCAAAGAATTTAGAGTCTTTAGATTTGGTAATTGCTTTTAATGAATTCATGTAGTAATTTGTTAGAAAATGACAGAAGTAAGAAGGGGGGCTGTATTTAAATAGAGAGACAGGAAAGCCTCTGCCTAAGAAGGCATTATTGGAGTAAAAAGGACCCAGGTATGAGACAAATCAGGGGAAGTGTAGAAAGAGCAAATCAGAAAATGTAATTTTAGGTGATTTTGTTATTTTAGGTTGTAATTTTATTTATATAAGTACCTCTCTGTCAAGGCCCCCTTGAACCCTTTCTTTAAAGAAACTTTTTTTTTTTTTCAAAGTTTATTTATTTTTGGGACAGAGAGAGACAGAGCATGAACGGGGGAGGGGCAGAGAGAGAGGGAGACACAGAATGGGAAACAGGCTCCAGGCTCTGAGCCATCAGCCCAGAGCCTGACGCGGGACTCGAACTCCCGGACCGCAAGATCGTGACCTGGCTGAAGTAGGACGCTTAACCGACTGCGCCACCCAGGCGCCCCTTAAAGAAACTTTTTAAAAAAGTTTTCTGATCATCCCACCCCTACATCTCTGTTTAAAAGACATAGATGGTGTCCACATCCTTAGACCTAAAAAATGAACTCTGAGAGGATTCAAATTCACGTTCCCCTGGAGTGAACTGCTTCACCATTACTGGATAAGAAATAGGAGATTCTCCAAAGCAATCTTGTAGATTTCTTTGGGATTTCCATGTGGTTTCACTTCTCAACTTCCTACTGCTGAGGCCATTTTTTTTTTCCTCTGTGTAACTCTTTCATAAATTTCCAAGTTAAGAGAATAGTTTGTTAATTTTGACTTGTTAAGGGAAAGTATATGTTTAAGAGTTATTAAGAGTTCAAGATTTGGCCGCCTGGTGGCTTAGTTGGTTGAATGTCAGACTCTCAATTTTGGCTCAGGTCATGATGCCAGGGTCGTGGGATTGAGTCCTGTCTCAGGCTCTGTGCTGAGCATGGAACCTGCTTAAGATTCTCCCTTTCTCTCCCTCTCCCTCTTTCTCTCTTTCTCTTTCTCTCTCTCTCCCTCTACCCCTCTCTCCTGCTCGCATGCTCTCCCTATATATAAAATAAATAAAATAAAATAAAATAAAATAAAATAAAATAAAATAAAATAGAAGTTCAAGATCTGATTTTGACTCCACCGGTAAATAGAACTTAGTAAGAACTTGGGCAAGATCTTGGACAAGATTGTAATTATTGGGGCCTCAGTTTCTTTATGTATAGTATGCAAACATTGAACTAGATTGGCTAGTTGTGAAAAATTTTAATTCCATTTTCAAAGGAAATCTTTCATGGAATGCCAGTGCTTTAGTCAGTTATCATTTATTTTGTAAATGATAGAAACTAACTTACAAAAAAGGAATTTATTATAAGAATGTAAGGTGGTGGTGACCACAGTGTTAGAATTATGGCTGATTCTAATAGGGACTATTAGACTGGGCACTAGTCCCTCAGTAAATTTGCGACAGAATAATTTTTATACATTAGCATTTGAGAAAGACTCTTTCATAATACATTACCTAAGAAAATGATGTGTGTAAAAGCCCAACGGTCCATTTTCTTCCTCCCTTTTCCCTTTCTGAACAAGGACGAGGTAATTCTACTATTGACCAAAGAGCAATGTTCACATGTTCTACCTGTCAAAACCATGCTCTAACCAAACTTATCAAATGCCTCTGTTCATTCCCCCCACTACCTTGTCACATAATTAATATTATGTGCCAAAATTCCAGTGAGTTGGCATCAAGTGAACACCTAATTGCTTGGCATGGTATATGTGTAAAAACAATCTGCAGGGTGAAGTATGACTAAGTCCTCCTTGAAGAGACCTCATGAAGACATTAGTATAGCAGGCCAAGGAAAACAAAATGATACCAGCATTTCACTATTCTGACTAGAACATTTCCTAAAACATTCCTGGAAATGTAATAAATGTATCCTTCTTAAGGGTTAAATACTTTTTTTTTTTCAAATTACCTTTAATTTTATAGTCAATCTCCACTGAAATAATATTTACTTACCATTAGTGAGTCCAGTAAGAGCTGCTCAAAATGCAATTTTCTCCCTGGGGCCACTCTGTTCCATGTTTATTGTTACATCTTATCATGTCCTCCAAAAAATAAAAATAGAAACTGCTTACTGGCAGTCATGACAGATGAATTCACCATTCCTTGCCAGTAATCATGAAATACTTTGCACATGAGATTTCTTCAAAGTAATATCTTTTTTGGCTGTTTGAACCTTTTTTAAAAATCTATCTATTTTTTTTTATTCTCACAGAATTACTTTGCGTCCAGCAGATAGCAAATTTTAGCTTATCGATTTTATAAGTAAGCTGATAAAAGTTAATTGATTTGCCCAGGACCACATGGCATGGTTGGGACTGAGATTAGAAACTTATTTTTTTAGTTTCCCGGTTTAAAGTGTTGTATACAGGAATGAAGATCTCACACATACATAGTTTACAAGTGCTATGTAGGTTGCAGAGCTATTTCTAACATGAGGCAAGATTCTAGGAAAGCTCACCAATGCAACCGATTTTTGTTTTTTGCTGTAGCTCCTCAGCAGTAGAAATTCACACAGGCCCTTCCTATCTGTAGTCTCAGACTTTGTTCTTCTCAAGAGAGCAGTGCCATATTGAGGAAATCTAAAAGGGAAATGTATACCTTTTATACACATCGTATATTCTGAAATAACTCACGATGACTTCAATAATGACCTTTGTTACAAAGGATCCAAATGTGTACAGAGAGAATGCGAAAGCCTAGAGATTATTCTGGGTCCCAGTTCAGTCTGGATGCCTAACACTTTACCCCTAAGCAGATGGAAAACTTCAGAGGAGACACAGAATAAATCGATTTTCAGGTAGGGATATCTATCTGCAGGCCTTATCATGGATTTCTCAGATTTACCTTCCATGTTCTGGCCCTTAACAGGACCCTAAACCATAAGCCCAGAGCTAAAACAAACTTGGACAGTTTCTGCAGGTCAGGAGTGCAAGTAATGTCTATCCTTTCTTCTTTTCACTACAGAAATTTTAGGGAACTGATTATGGTTCATCTCATTACAATGTGTTTTGAAGATGCACACTTTAGTGATATAGCTGGGGACTTGGCAAAACTGGCTTAGCTTTAATATCTTCAAAATGAAGTAATTGAACTAAATAAATTCTAAGATCCATCTGAGCTCTAAATTCTAAATTCTTAAATCCTTCCAGAACAGCATCTGTCATGACAGAATATGAGGGGTAGAAAGGGCCTTGGAGATTATCCAGTCGGAAGTTTTCAAACTGTGATCCAAAGAAATCCCTCAGAGGTCAAAGTAAATGTGAGGAGAAGTGAAAGATTAAGTAACTAGCATTCCATGTCCTAACCCATGGAATCCTCCCACATAAAACTCCTGATTTTATCAGTTGTATATACTGTGCTTCCATGCCTTAAAATACGAAGGCTTGAAACACATAATCTAATCGAACACCCTACTTGCAGGTGATAAAGTCACGAAGTCCTAGAAAATCTTAGAAGTTTGCCGAAAATGACACCAAAATGGCATTGCATGTCATTGTGTCATTGGTGGCAGACTACGAACATTAGATCAAAATTGGCAACTCTGTTTTACTTAGAACTATGTTAAACGTGATTTTTAACCTCACTGGGTCAGCTTGCCAAACTCACAAGCCACTGTTCCTTTGCAGGGTGTCATCGTCTCAAGAAAATCTTGAGAAGAAAAGGATGGGAAAGAGATCTGTGCATTTAAGAGTATGTGCTAGCTATTGAGAAAGATGAGGTGAAAATTTTATTATTCCGAATTCTAGGGATTAACTTCAAAAATGTTTTCAACTGTTCCTTCTAATTCATTGTGTAATCAACGAGTAGTTAACATTTACTACCACAGTAATTCAGAGTTCATTTATTTCCTACTGCAAATGCGTACTCTAAAGGAAAAATTAAGAAAACTAAATAAAACATAATAAGCAAGGGGAAAAAAACTATACTAAATTGCTACAGCATATACTAAATTGGTTATTCTTTTCTTCCCAGGTTAGAGGGCTTTGTGAAGATTATATTCGACCTCGAAAATTACAAATGTTGTGCCCAAAACATTTTGTCTCTTTATCGATGTGTAAGGTCAACAGAAAAGGTAAAACTCAGGTTTGGTATTTTGTTTTTGAGTGGAAAAAAAAAAACGTATAACCGGTTTTCCTGACAGAAAAAAAATGTAATTTAACTTTTAAAGAGACTTAACTATTATTTCTACTTAATTCAGGAAGATTCTTAAATTTTGTTACAAAATGTTCACATACATGCACACACAACAGTCTTTGAAATCTTTTGAAGCCTTGGACAGATGAAACTAATATTTTATACAAATACCAATGGCTTTCATTGTTCTTTTCTTCTTTATATTTTTTTCCCATTTAAAAATTTCAAGCAAATCATAGGACATCTGGAGCATTTGTGTTTTTATTAGAGTTCTGACATTACACCAGAAAGACTCTGAAAACTCATAAAATGTCTCTAGAAAATATATAAAATAGGTCACTGTTTAAAGGCAGATTTTTTTTTGCCATGCTAAATACTTATTTTCTGTATGTGGAAGAAATCATAAAATCATTGGAATTCACACATTTTGTCACAGAAAATATTCTTAAATGATTTTTTTTAAATGAATTTGTGTTCCCAATACTCAGTGTTGCCAAATAAGCTTTTGTTCTTGGGCTCAGCTTGGGCAAATTCTCTTGGTATTGCCCTTGATCCCCAGACAACTAGCTAATGAAAATACATATACTGAGGTTCCTGGGACACAGAAGAGTCCAGCCTGGACAATGAACTTCCCTTTCTCATTTGCTTAGTGTTTATTCCTCTGGGATGGAAGCATCTGGCCTGCTTAAAGCTGCTTCTACCTGCCCAGAGGCGGTTTATAATCCAATTTCTCATCTAAATCCAGGAACTTCACGGCTGCGAATAATCAAAGACTATTTCAGTGTGAAGACTCACTTGCCTCTGCTTGAGGAAAGAATTTTTTTTCTGAGTTTTAGAACCCCCCACGTCCCACCCGCTGCTGTCTTAGGAGTCTCAGTAGGGCTCTCTGCGCTCTGGGGACCTGGACCTAGGATGGAACCCGTGTTATATAGCACCACAGACCTAGCACTCTCCTGAGTTTGCTGAACCAGCAGTTTTAAAAATATATTGCTATCAATCTAAATGGATGTGTTCCTTAGACGTCTCATTCCTACCAGGCAGCTGCTCCTCTTACATACGCTAAACACATAAAACGTTATGCATTCTAGCTTGGTCTGAAAGTGGATAAACTTGTCTTAAACAAATTATGGGGAATGTCTTTGCAAGACTGGTTGCCCATCCAGGAGAAAATGTGCCTCATCAGGGTCAATCTGGCTTCAGCAGGCACTTCCTAAGAATTCCTGGCTGTATCAGATGAGAATGAAGGGGAGGGGAGAAAAAAAAAAATTTTCCAAGAAGCTATGAGTAATTTTCTTAACATTTTAAGCCACTGAATATTTAAAGAAGAAAAAGTCTACCCCAGGGCAGACTGACAAATGAGAAGGACAAAGGCTTGATATTTCCTGGAAATCTTGCCAATTAAAAAAAAAAATCATAAAAAAACAATCAAAATTGTTATCAATCTCTCACTTATATAAAAATTGCCATTATAATTTAAAAGAAAATTTTAAGCAAGAAGTCTTAGTTCAAATGTTTGTTTAAAAGTATCCTTAAAGAGGGGGATTGCCCTATTATATCTGAATGTTAAACATGACCTTTACTTTTTTTTTCCCCCCCAGGTAAAATTCTGCCTGAGTCATCAAAGTATAAGAGGCAAATGAAATACATTCCTCTTCCCCGAATTTTTAAATGTTTTTTCCTGGTTCTTATGTAAGTATTAGTGTTTGAATTAAAATCCCAGAAGTGGCTTCAATTCTCTGTTAAAAGAGAACACAAGTATCTCTGATTTTAGAAGAAAAAAATATCCTACTCAAAGTAAAACAAAAAAGTTCTGTGCAGTTCTACCTCATGTATCAGTCTTCACCCATTTAGCTGCGTATGGGTTCATCAGATTCTCAACTTTTTCAGAAATTATCTTGAAAACTGTTGACATTAAGAGAAAAGAAAAAATTAAATGAAGATACTCAAAATTTCCTAGGAAATCTTATACCATCTTAGCAAAATCCTGACTCTTAAAAAACAGTTTCCTGTCCGACATCAGTTTGTATTGTTCTCATTATTCAAGGGCATAAACATTCCTTTTTGGTCTTTCTTTGCATGTTTCCATTAGAACGTTTACTACGATCTAGGGCTGCACGCCCGGTGATTATCAGTGAAGTGTAGAAGATGATGCCTGTTAGAATAGAGACAGATTAACATAACTTTTTTTTCTGTCACGTGACTTATGAAGTTGAAAGAAATTATTTTTTTGAAATTTGTTTATTTTGAGAGAGACAGAGACAATGCAAGTGGGAGAGGGGAGAGAGAGGAGAGAGAATCCCAAGCAGGTTCCACACTGCCAGCACAGAACCTGCAGTCACAAAACCACGAGATCATGGCCTGAGCCAAAACCAAGAGGCAGGTACTTAACCGACTCAGACATCCAGGCGCCCCTGAAGTTGGAAGAAATTAAAGCTGAAGACAGATAATAGTGAACTACTGGGTTGAAAGGTAAACAGATTATAAAAGAAACCCTGTAGTAGGAATAATATATCAGAGTTTAGCAACTAGAATGAAATAATCTCCTTTAATTTCTTGATCATTTTAATCAACCAGCCATAATCCTTTGTGTGAATATATTTGACATTTTTTCATGTGCATATTTTCAAAAGTTGTAGTCACAGTACTTGTGTGTATATACATATGTATGTATTTTAAGTATTCATTTTTCATTTTATGTCATGGAATAAATGTGCCATAATCTTTATTTATTTATTTTTTCACAATCTTTTTGACCAGTTCCCTATTTTTGCACATTTGGATTGTTTCCAAATTTTAATTTTATGAAATAAAATCCTATGAATTGCATCGTTAAAAGGAAGCTTGTAAGTAGGATTCCTGAGAAAAGGTGAGGATGATTATTTGCACATTTCTTAATACCCAATTCCGAACTGCTTTCCAAAGATTATGCGGGTTTCTTGACAGTGACATAGGAGAGTTCTCATTTAGTTGATACTCAAAATCTTTTCTTTTTCCCTTACAGGTAATCAAACAAACAATGCAATCAATATGATTCTATCACATTCTTATTCAGACTCGTGAATAAGGTAAAGGCTTTTGTGCTTTGTAACTCCTAGCCTCTCATTTTTCAGGCATCATGAAGATAATTTTACTATTCACGCATTCATTTATACATGCACTTATTAATTCAAAAGCCATCTATTGTGACCTTCTGCAAAAAGCCATGATGCCAGATATAATAGTGAAAATACAGTTTTCACAGCAGAGATATAGAAAAATATAGAACTGGGGATATAGTGGTGAATAAGGAAGACTGAGATCAAACTCTTAGTACAGATTCCAGTAGGGACACAGAAAGTAAACACATTATTGCACAATAAATTGTTTCAATATAATTATTATATAAGCAATGAAGCAAACTACTTAGATATACTGAAAGAATAAAGCAAGTTAGTCTTAAATTGGTGTGAGTAAACAGTGAAGGTTCCCTGAGGAAGTTATTTTTAAAAATTAACTCTAAAGAATGAGGAAGAATTCATCGTGTCATGGGCAAATGGATGGAAGCAGAGGGTTAAATGTGGATCTCTGTCCTAAGGCAAGAATGTGGAGAGTCAAGCAACAAAATATTGGTCCCCAAGGGTGAAGCACTAGTGAGAAAGTCAGAGATTTGCAGGATATGAGGCCTTCAAGGTAAACTAGGAAGAGATCATGCAGGGCCCTAGGACTTTACTAAGGATTGTTAGTTTTATATTAAGTCCAATAGAACTGTAATCCGACAGCCAGGGGGAGATAGAGAAGAGTTTTAAGAGGCCGAGTGATAAGATTAGATTTGTCTTTTAAAAAAAAAGTTCTTAAATGACTATTTGGAGAATAGGTTGGAAATAACAAGAACAACAAATAATAGGTGAAGGTATACCATTTAAAAAAAACTCTTAAAGGAAACCAGGATGAGAGATGTAGGTCATTTGGGTTAGGGAGGCAGCAGCAGATATAGAGAGAAAATTGACAGATTCAAAATTTATACTGGAAGATTCTTAATGGGTCTTGGTGAAAGAGTATATGGAGAAGAAGGGGGTGGCAAAGCTGTTACCCAGGTTTCGGAATGAGCAGGCAGATAAATGTTGGTGTCATTTATTGAGATAGGAATCCTAAGAATATCATTAGACCATTTAATTAAAGTATAGATGTTGATAGTTGGATATACATGCTAGAGACTCAGAAAGAGGTTTGGGTTGAACAGGCAAATTTGTAGTCATAAATGAAGTCATGGCAGTGGCTGGTGTTCATCCGGGGAGGAAATGTAGAGACAGATGAAAAAGATGGTAATACAGAGTTTTGAAGAATTCAAATACTTAGGTTATAAGAAAGATTCCTCACCTCCACCAAAAGATAGAAGAAGGAACCAAAGGGGTAGAAGAAAATCACGGAGAGTGATTTTCAGAATCAAAGAGATTTTTTTAAATGTCAAAATTGAGGCAAATGTTGATAAGTTGACCAGTAAGATGAGAAATGAAAATTGGAAAACCAGGTGACCTTCAAAGGGCCATTTCGATGGAGTGAGCTAGCTGATTTGAGAGGGATAGAGTGCACAGAGGGGAGAAAGTGGAGATAGTAAATAGGGATAGCTCTCTGATTATTTGAACTGATATTTTTGATGTCCAAATCACAGTATCAAAAGCTAAAAAAAATAACAGAAGATGTATTTCAGTTGTGCTGCCATTCTAGAGGATTTTCGTATTTCCAAAGGACTATTAAAGTATGAGTGATCATCCCCATGGCCTTCAGTGCACTAACCCATTGAAAATAGCATTTTAAAATATCTTGTATATCCTATTGCAAGCTCGAATAAGTGTAACACCAGTGAATTTTGATTGGGGGAGAAGGTAGAAAGCTTGGAATATTAGGCAATGCCAAGAGTTATTTATAAGATTTCTTCAGAGACAGCCTAATGTACCCTATTACAAAACAAGGGCTTTCTATTCCCAGCCACTTAAGCATATTTATACATGCGATGTGTGTTATATGTAATGCATTTACCCATTTATAGATAGGTAAAATGAAACTATAAAGTCCAATTTAGCTTGATCCACTACTCAAGGGCTCAGTATTCATAATTATCTTGCCAGCATTTCATGCTGCAGATTACTTTCCTAAAACACCGTTCCCAGTGTGAATACAATTTACTTAACTAAAGATATAAAAATCTCACATTCAAACTACATTCAAGTATACACCTTTGATCCAAATAGAACAGTTTATTTACTTCTTGGGTTCTTCGCCAAGGAAGCCAGACACTTGGCTATTGTTCCTATGAGTGTCGTGTTTTTTTCATTTTTTCGTTTTTGTTTTTGTTTTTGTTTTTAGGAGGGATTGTAGCTAGCAAGCCTGTGCTCTCACCTATTGAAATCCTTCTTAACCCAGCTCTCTCTTTCCTGGGCTCTTCTCTTTGCCTGAACAAATTCCTGTCAGTAACTCATTTTCAAGCATTTTCTGGCTCAGTTGCTTCTGAGCAACCAATGTTTGTCTTTCAAGATACCCCAGCAGCCCTTCCATATTTATCTACTCCATCTGTTTTCTATTTCAGTTCCTCTAAGCTCCCTTTTACTTGTCAACCCTAATCACTCCCCTGCCGCTGTCCCTCCCTAATCTTAGTTTATCTGGGCTTCCCAAGAGACAACTGCCATGTAAGTCATTTGGCAGGATTGTTCCCTTCTCTGTAAGATGGTCACAGCAGTATTTCTAAGCCTATTTTACAATGGATGATTTTTATTTTTGATGTGAAAAAAAAAGGTGCAGACACAATCCAAAATATGTATCAAAATAAAGCACTTTTCACCACAGCCGGCAATGGAATTTCTTAAGAGCACAGCCAACACAAACTATAGATATCTCACCTGTACTTTGGTTTTTTGCTTTCTAATTTTCGATTAAGAGACCAAAGAAATAATTTTTATATCTCATCAATCTCTTCTTAAAGCAAAGGACAGATGCCTGGTAGGTTCAGAATTGAAATATAAATGTTAAGACATGATGTCACAGTTCAAACTATTTACCAGATGAGTAAAAATAACACATTTTTATGTGGTAAACCACTTAACTAGAACTGTATAATTCTACATTATTTGCTCTTTTTTTCTTTTTTAAAAGAAGCCAAACATCTCTAACACAAACATTTTCCTGTGTCGATTGGATTTAGAGTGCCAACAAAGTTTTGTTTCTTTTCTTTAAAGCATATTTATTTTTAGACCTTTCAATTCACTATTGCAAACAGATGTGCTCTTCTTTTTTTTTTTTTCCTCCCATGGAATAAAATAAATAACTAATGTTGGAATTCCCTTTAAATAAAAAAAATGAGGAGAAGAAGAAGGGGAGGAGGAGGGGGAGGAGGAGGAGAAAGGAAGGGAAGAGAAGAGAAGGCAAGGGAAGGGAAGGGAAGAGAAGAGAAGAGAAGAGAAGAGAAGAGAAGAGAAGAGAGAAAAGAAAGGAAAAGAAAAGAAAAGAAAAAAGAAAAGAGAAAAAAGAAAAGAAAAGAAAAAAAAGAAAAGAAAAGAAAAGAAAAGAAAAGAAAAGAAAAGAAAAAAACAATAGGAGTTTTATTTCAGAATTCTGCTCTCTGCCAAGCATCCAATCTGTAAAACATTCTACCCTGTTGGTTTGGGAATGGGGAAAGACATCTGTGTGTGAGGCATCAATCTGTTCTTCTGAAACACAATTCCAGTTCACAGAGCTGTAATCTGTTGAGTGATAAACACAATTTTCTGAAGCTGCTTTTCAAAAGGCAGAAATATTGACAGTGTAAATCCTAACACCTTAAGACAAACTTTTATCTAAACAAAAACAATAATTAAGAGCTAATATTTATGGAGCCTCACAGTGTGCCAGACTCTGAGCACACAACTTCATGTACATTATCTCAGTTAATATTTACTTGTGGAGATTGATGCATTCTACAGATGAGAAAGTAGGGAAGCAAATGGTTCTACAGTTTGCACAAATCACTTGGGCAGTTAGTTAAATGTACTTGACAACCACGTACAGGATCCAGCTTGCCTCTTAGTCCAGCATCTTCCCTCTACAGTAAGCTACCTCTTTCAATGAAAGTACACATTGGAATAAAAGGATGAACCTTGCTGTGAGTCAGATTAGATTTCAGCAATAAACTTTCTTTTAGGGTCAGCTGGGGAATCAACGAGAGGAAGGGAACTACTAGAATCCATCTACTGTATCTGTAGGGGTCCGGGCACTACCTTATATATTTACCTAGAAGAGCTTTTTTATTGAACAGAAACAATGGTAAAACAGACATCTCCTTGGCATCCATTCAATGCTCATTTATCATATATAAAGAGAGGTCTTCTTATTATCTGAGTTCAATGGCATAAAATGGTAAATAGTCCAACAATTCTTTCTCCAGGCTTGGCTTAAGGCTATGAAAGGTTGTTCTTTAATATTCAGGAAATAAGTACTGACTCACATTTAAATCAGGCTTCTTTCTGTAAGATCTCTGAGCACTTTTACAGGCATTATATCATTTATCTTCTCTCAACAACTTTGTGCAATGAGGAAATGAACTTCACCTTTCCAGGTCTCCCTCAGTGCTAGCCAGTAGGTTTGCATGTTCACATTCCTATTTAGTTTTCTATGCAGCTTCCTAGAAAAAAAAAAAAAAAGAGTTCCAAGATTCTTCACCAGTAACCTTGGTCACTTTGAGTAGTCCCTGTGTTTGGCTGGAGTTCCATCTGGTATGCAATGAGGGTACCAGGCTAGGTAAGTTCCAAGCTGTAATATTCAAGGGCTCTAAGCTGGTAGAATATTCATGGTATTTAGTGGAAAAACCTTCACATCTTTGAAGAACTTTGGGGTTATATTTACCTCTTCAGTTATTACGATTGCCATTTGCATTTTTCCAGTAACCAGACTATCACACAGCAAGGTCCTCTGAGGGCATTGGCAGGACTGAAGCTTAGGTAGTAAAAACTGGAAAAGAGGAAAAGAAAAATGGAGAGGAACTAAGAAAAGAAGAGTTGCTAGGGAGAGAAGAAGGAGGGGGGAAGGAGAGTAAGAAAGTGCAGGGAGTGGTGGGGTGGGAAGAGAGAGGAGACAAACAGGAAAATGGCAGGAAGGAGAGAGGAAGAGAAAGGAAAGATGGAGGAAGGCAGGAAATGGGAAGATGATGAGGATAATACCCAATGCTATTTGTGTTTTTCCTCTATCATTATCATTATAATAATTTCATTGTTACATCAGAGAGGATATTGCATTGGTTAACTAGAAAGAGCATGGGGTTTTGCAGTTAGACTAGACTTGGGTTCAAATTCTGACTCTTTCACTGCTGAGCATTCTAATGTCCCTAAAGAAGTGGCTTAATCTCTCTCAGACTTAGTGTATTTTTAATTATAAAACAAGAATAACATTTCTCTTCCAAGTGTCCCTAATTTATAATATGCATTTCCTAGCACAGAATAAATACATGAAACTATTATTTAAAAGTGATATGTGGCAATCACCCTTCATCTACCAGCATCAATATTCACTGCACCTAATAAAAAACACACAAAATATTGTTTTTATGTGTTAGCATACCAATGGTCCTTTCATCCCTGTCTGTCTTTCATATGCCAGCCATTAGTTTCTGCTGCAACATGTAGGGGTGCTAATGGTCATGGATCTTACATTTTAGGGACATTGCTCCGTTTTCACTGTATCACTCCGTACCAGCAGATGAAGTAATATATAGAGACAGAGCAAGGACATCAAAGAGATTCTGCTGGCTTTGTCCTCTCTATTAGGACTCTCTATGTCTCTATACACACAACGTATTGAGTGCTTTTATAAGGCCATGATCTTAAGATAATTTGAAAATTCTATGGCTTACGTATCTACTAACTTACTCATCTGTGCACAAGTGATTCCCACTTTAATTAACCCCCATGACTGCTCTGTATGTTCTGAAAGAAGAAGATAATGCATAAGAAAAATAAGCATTTCCAGCCCATATCTCTAGAGAGGCAGTGAGACTTATTGGAAGATAAATTGTACAGGAAGGCTGCCTTCTTAAATGAAGAGTATAAATGATCGCTAGGAGAAACGATATACAGGCATCCTGTTCAGACTTAATATGCACAATTTCTTTGTATACCGAACCACTGCACTTGCAGGTACCCATCCCCCCGCCGCCGACACATACACCCTGGATTTCCTTATTACTCATTCATCTGGCAAAAATTATTGAACTAAGTGAGAGCCTAATCACGTCAGTAGGGAAAAGTAAAGGTTATGACAATATATGACCTTTGCCCTCAAGAAACTTGTGGTCTATTTAAAAGCCTTCAAATGATTTAATTCTTTCATTTACTGTGTAACAGTTGACACCGTTTAGTTTATAACTATTGGGTCAGCCCTAAGATTCCTTGTAGACCACTCAGTTCATATTACTAAGGTAGATGAAAAAGAATAGTCTGGAATAGCACTGTCCACTAGTGATAGAATAGAATAGAAAAAATTACATACAGAACTTAAAAATTTTCTAGTAGCCATGGGAAAAAAAAGGTTAAAAATAAAATTAATTTTAATAGTTTTTTATTTAATCCAATGTATCTACAATATTATCTCAATAATGTAATCAATATAAAATGTATTGATGAGTATTTACATTTTGCTTTTATGCTCAGTCTTCAAAATCTGGCATGTATGTTCTGCTCATAGCATATCACAATTTGGAGTAGCCATATTTCAAGTACTCAACAGCCGTGCGTGACTAGTGGCTGGTGTATTGACAGCACAGTTCAAACATTTCCTCTGAGTTGCCAGGTAGTTTATTCATTTCAGTTATGTATCTATATTCAGCTGTTCTCCTTCTTCACTCACCCTTACACTCACATCTTCAATATTTTATGGAACAGGAAGTATGTGTCCAAATGGCCTGATGCCAGATACAACAAGGTAGGGCTCCGTTTTCGAGAATTCAGATTCAATGTTTTAACTTGTAAGCCACCGTGCTTTGAAATGTCTTACTAACCATATTTAGAAGAGTTTAAAAGTCAGGGTAAAAAAGCCGTCATGGCAACATCAAATTATAGTCTTGAACAGGAAATGTCAATGGGTGCCGTAACCCACTGCAAGAACACCCAGAATTTAGCAAAGCAGAGGATATAATTGTTGTGCCCATGGCAGCATTTAGCTGGGTAATGCCCCTCTCATTACCTTTCAAGACCACCAACAGTGGCACTCACACATTTATATATTGCTTGGACGAGAATGTGAAATGTGATAGTGTCTTCAGTTAAAATATATTACCATAATTGACTAGGAGATGAGCCACTCACATAATGTTTAATCCTGTTTCTTTGGCTAGTCATGCTCTTCCATGGGATTCCTTATTAGGCCCACCCAGTTTCAATCACTAAGGTAGATGTCATAGCTAAGAATGGTGCAAGTGTAACATTTGAACATCGATAATGTTACCTTTTGCCAAGAACTATGAAAGGTCTGAAATTTTAATCTTTGAATCTGTTCAGTTGCCTCCCATAGTTTTGTAGACAACATAAGGTCCCTGGGTAAGGGACAAAGAGATTTCTTACATTTATTACATTGTTCTACTCGGTTTCCCTTACCACCCCAAGTTTCATGTGGCGTTGCCCAAGTGGATGCTGTGCACAGGGTGACTACACATCTAAGGAATCTCCAGTTAAAGAAATCCCAGTTTTCCAAAAGATCTGTTAGTAAACCTGCCCAATCTTTACCCTAGAAGAAAACCTTATCTTTATTATCCTGAACAGCAAATAAATCTTTCTTTTGCCCTGGAGGAAGAAGATAGTTTCTCTATCTTCCAAAGCTGTTTGCCATACAAATACCCTTTAAAAGGTAGTTGGGAACAAAAGCTATTAACATCTTTGCTCAGAAAATTTACAGAACAAGAGACCCAGGGAGAAATGTCTTGCAAAAAACTCTTATATTAAAACCCCTCACACACTCCTTGTTTTATCTACTACATGAACTCCTCTTTTCCTATTTATTAATCAATATTTATTTATTGCTTTTTATGTACTATTAGATTTGACTGATTCTCATATATTTATAAAAAACTAAGATCTAATAGAAATAAAAGATTCAAAAAGTACTAAGGTAAAAATTAAAAAGATTAATTCCAGTCATTCCTATAATTAGGAACTTTGAGAAAAGAATGGGGTTATGAGATCTTGGTTATGATTGTCTCTGAAAATCAAAATATCTGGATCTTTAGAGAATTCAAGTTTTACTTATTATCATATTTCTTTAATATGTGCCCTGATTTGGGGTTCCAAAAAATATGGGTATTAGAAAAATACCTAATTCCTCTCTCTTTTTTTTTTCTCACAGTGAATGATAACAGAAACATTAATCTGAAGTGACTTTTAATATCAAATATATTTCATAAAACATATCTAGGCTGTATGAACTCATATTGGAACCTTCATATCTATGTAGGTTATACTTAAACATATAAACAGCTATTTTATAAACTACTAGTACTCTTATAACTCCGTATAGAATCTACAACTTTTGAAACAGTTGTGCAGAAGAGCTATGTAATTTAGGATAGCAAAGGAAGTTGGAAACCACATCCAATTTAAGCTTTCAGGAGAGTATAGGTCAGCTTGAGGTCATTCTCCAAAATGGAATCAGAAAGGAGTCCTGGAACTGTTGACCAACAAGGACCTACTTTGGAAGACAAGTAAACTTGTGCTATACTGATTTGTAGCAACCTCCCAGTGGTCCAGTTTTGGCTCACTTTTCAGCTGACCAGAAAGAAGTCTTGGGAATAGATTATCACAGGGAAGAGTCTACCCACTGGATGAATCACATCCCATTTTCTGTAGCATCCTGGTGTTTTTGAATGACTTAGTCATCGAAATCCTGGTTCTTATGGGAATCAGTTCCCAGAGTTCACATAGATGGCACTTCTATGGTACGTTGATAATTTTCTGCTTTAGTCTAGGATAATTAACTAGCATTTTAAAAGTCCTTATTGGTGGCCACATGGTATGCATAAAAGTATATTGGGTGAAAATCGGTTGTCTCAGTTGGAGTCCTAGTTTTGCCACTAGTTAGGCTGGCCAAGTCACTGAAGCCTATAGTGTGGCAGGAGAGGGAAGTGTGGCAGCCTATAGTGAGGTGGTTTCCTTACCTATAGTGTGGCAGGAGAGGGAAGGGGTTAAGATTCAGTGACCTCTGAAGTCCTTTCTAGCCTTTGTATAAGTCTCTCTAGTTTAAGATCTGGCCTTGTAAATTTTATACTGGGGAAAATATATTTAGATGCCTTTCAGCTTGTGCTTCTGTTGCTACCTTACAAAATAAGTCATTGTCCCACTCAGAAAGCATCATGTGCAGAATTAAAGACATGTATGTGGCCATTTGTCAGCATCAGTATCTCCTCAGTGACACTTGGATCACACAGCTGGTTTTTCTTTTTTTGGGTGACTCAAGCTCTTAGGGTCATCCTCCTCAGTGGCAAGTCATATGGTAATATAAGGCATGAGGCAGATATTGTCAGTTTAACCAGAAGGTAAAGGAAAAATACAATCATCTTCCAGTCCACTCATTCTGAATCTTCTCACAGCATCAAAGAGAAGCTCAGAGATAGATTTCCTGCAATTTCCCCCCTGACAGTGTGGGATATCTCAGTCAGATGAATAATGCATGCACTGGCAAGCAATACAATTTTAAAAGAATCTGGCATTTACAAAGCAGCTTTACTGGTGGAAAGAGTAAAGGCTTTGAATATTCTGTCAGTTTGAAAAGAGGTTCTGTGTCACCCTATCAGGTCACACAAACCATCTGATCAACTGCTACTTGATGAAAGCATTTATTAAAGTCAGAATAGGGAAATATCAGTTTGAGGAATAGAAAGGGCTACAGGATTTATTTTTAAACCTCTGGGAATAGAAAGGAGTGAGAAAATTTCTGTTTCTGGAGGGACATACAATATGAAATTTCGTTTTGATTGAATAGGGGAAACATAAATCCTAAAACAGTGAAGATTTATTTTTTTAAGTCTAAAGACTTCTGCTTCCAGGAAAATGGCACGTAAGTAATTTTTGCTATTCTTCCAACTATGTACAAATAAAAACTCTGGGCATTATATATAAAACATATATAAGAGACTCTGAAACATAGGATAAAAAAAAAAAAAAAGGCTGACTACCTGATCTCAGTATACAAAGAACAACGTAGTAGTGAGTTCTTCAGGTTTTCTTTTTTGCCCATATATTCCAGACTTGAAGCTGAAAAAGCTGGTAACCCAGACCACCAATGGATACAGACAACAACAACAACAACAACAACAACAACAGACTACTCTCTCTAGCCAAAGAACCAGGAATAAGGCAGACTAACAAAATGGAAAACTCTTTGACAATAACTGCTCTACTGGAGCCAAACAACACAGAAAAAACTATGACCCCACCACTACCTATGCCAGCAAATGTTGACTGGTGAACCTAGAGTCCATTTTCTTCTAGCTGTAAGGAGGTATACCCAGAGCCCCAGTAGGGTCATATCAGAAAAGGTCAAGTAGGGATCTGGAACTTTCATGACCTAAACCAGTGGGGGTGAGGCCAGTCCACCACCTCAGTGTCAGTGGAGACTATACCGTGAGCCTAAACTTCTACCTAAGCCAATTGTAATGAGATGCTCCTCCTCCTATTCCTTGGGTGGTGGTAGGGATAGAGTCAGAGGAAACCTAGTGGAGAGTCAGGACTTTCACTATAACCAAACAGTAATGAGGCCATTTACACTGTGGCGTTAGTAAAAAGAACATGGAGGGCTGGAACTCCCATACCATCTAGCACTAATGAGGTTCCCCTCCACCCCATCTTGGGTAGCAATGGAGACTGATTAGGGTACCTGGACTTTTACCTCTTCCTGGCTGTAAAGAGAAAGACCCTGGATCACTGTCAGAGAAATCCAGTGAAATAGAAGTGTAAAATAAGATCTAGAGTCTTATAACATAAAATTAACAAGATCCACAGTCATAAATTATAAGACTGGAGTCTTATCATTTAACAATTTCAATCAAATTTCCACATTTTAATAAAAAATCATATCAAGAGACAGAAAGTTCTCAGACTGACTGAAAAAAGATAATCAGGACATGCCAACATGAGGATAACAGAGATGTTAGAATTAAGTGACAAATATTTCACATCAGCCACAATAAAAATGCTTTAACAGGGAATTGTGAACATGCTTGAAACAAATAAAAAATAGAAAATATCAGCAAAGAAATAGAGAGTCTCAATAAATACATAGATGAAATAAGAAAAAAGTGAAAATTTTAGGAGTAAAAAAAAGGAAAAAAAAAACAGAAAATACTCAGTAGAAGGGCTCAATATCAAGATGAAGGGACAGTGGAAAGAATCAGCGAACCAGAATTGAGAACAGTATAAATTAATTTGAACAGAGAGAAAATAGGCTGGGAAGCAAACAAACAAACAACCTGAGCCCCAGTGACCTGTGGAACCATAATGAATAATCTAACGTTTATGCTATTAGAGTCCTGAAGAGAGAGGAGAAAAAAAAAAAAAATGGAGCTGAAAAAATATTCAGAGAAATAATGGCTGAAACATATCAAATTTGACCAGAGATATAAAGCTACAGATTTGAAAGCTGATCAAGTAGAATAATTTCAAAGATATTCACACCAGAATATATCATATTAACCTTCCTAAAATTAAAAACAAAGTAAAAATTATGAAAGCAGCCACAGAGAAACAACACCATACCTAAAAGGGGAAACCAATTCCAGTGACATCAGATTTCTCATCAAATGCCATGGAGGCCAGAAGTATCATAAGAAATATAATACCATAATTCTATATCGAGTGAAAATGTCCATCTGGAATAAAGGGATAATCTCTTACCTAAAGGAAAACAGAGAGAATTTGTCACCAATAGACCTACACTAACAGAATGACTTAAGGAAATTTTCTAAACAAAATGGAAAGAACAGAAGAAGGAACTTTTAAGCATTAGGAAAAAAGAAAACAGTAAGTAAAAATATGGATGGATACAATCAGCTGTCCTCTGCTTTTGAGTTTTCCAAATTATAGTTGATGATTGAAGCAAAAATTATAAACTAATGTGTTTCTAAATGAATACAGAAGAAATATTTAAGACAAGATATTATAAATAAGGGAGAATAGAAGGACATAAAGGGAGATAAACTTCCTAATATTTCAGTAGAATTGGCAAAAATGACACCAGTGAACCATGTTAAGTTATGTATATAAAACATAATAGCTAGAGCAAGCATTAAAAAGCCTATAAAGGGGCGCCTGGGTGGCACAGTCGGTTAAGCGTCCAACTTCAGCCAGGTCACAATCTCGGGGTCCGTGAGTTTGAGCCCCGCGTCGGGCTCTGGGCTGATGGCTCGGAGCCTGGAGCCTGTTTCCAATTCTGTGTCTCCCTCTCTCTCTGCCCCTCCCCCGTTCATGCTCTGTCTCTCTCTGTCCCAAAAATAAATAAAAGTTGAAAAAAAAAAGCCTATAAAAAGAGTTACTCTGAAAAAATGTTATTGAAAAATCAAAATTGAATTTTAAAATATATTTAGTGGGGTGCCTGGGTGTCTTAGTCAGTTAAGTGTCTGACTCTTGATTTCAGCTCAGGTCATGATCTCATGATTGTGGGATGGAGCCTCGTGTTGGGTTCTGTGCTGAGCTTGGAGCCTGCTTAGGATTCTCTCTCTCTCTCTCTCTCTCTCTCTCTCTCTCTCTCTCTTTTTGCCCCTACCCGCCCCCCCCCCCCCGACTCTCTTTCCATATATATGGAACTCACAAGAACATAGTAAAAAGGAAACAGGACAAAACAAAAACAAAAACAGAGAACAAACAGAAAACGTAAAATGGTAAACTTAAGTCCTATAGCTATTGAATTCAATGACTGTAAAGGGTCTAAATACACCAAGTAAGAACAAAGATTGGCACAGTGGATTTAAAAACATTATCCAACCACTTGCTTCCTATTAAAAACTCTATTCAAATATAACAATATAGGCAGGTTAAAAGTAAAGGAATGGAAAACCAATTAAAAAGAAGGCTACATTATTATCAACTAAAGTAGGCTTCAGATCAAATGTATGACAGGCAGAGTAGGATACTATATAATGAAAAAGAATACATAACAATCCTAAATACGTCTCCACTAAACAAAAGAGCTCAAAATATATGAAGCAAACTGATAGAACTGAAAGAAGAAATAAATCCACAACTATAGTTGGAGATCTAACACCCCTCTCTCAACAACTGATGAAATAACTAGAAAATCAGTAAAGATGTAGACTCAACAATGGCATCTATCAACAGGACCTAATTGACATTTATGGAAAACTCCATCCAATATCATTACAACACATATAATTTTCAAGTGCTATTGAAACATGTACAAAGACCAACCTTATCCAGGCCCATAAAAGAAACCTCAAATAATGTAAAAGAAGTGAAATCATACAGATGTGTACTCTGATCACAATGGAATCAAGGTAACAGTAACAGATAACAGGAATATTTCCAAACACCTGGCAACTAAATAATACACTTTTATTTTTTTATTTTATTTTATTTTTGAGTAGGCTTATGCCTAACGCCGGGCCCCATACAGATCTTGAGCTCATGACCCTGAGATCAAGACCTGAGCTGAGATGAGCTGAGCCACCCAGCTCCACCTAAAAAATACACTTTTAAATAATCCATGGGCCAAAGAAGAAATCTTGAGAAAAATCAAAATAGTACATTGAACGGTATAAAAATGAAAATACAAATGCAAAATTTATAGGATGCAACTAAAATAGTTCTGAGAAGGAAATTTATAGCATATATAATACATACATTAGAAAGAGGAAAGCTTGGGGCGCCTGGGTGGCGCAGTCGGTTAAGCGTCCGACTTCAGCCAGGTCACGATCTCGCGGTCTGGGAGTTCGAGCCCCGCATCGGGCTCTGTGCTGACAGCTGGGAGCCTGGAGCCTGTTTCCGATTCTGTGTCTCCCTCTCTCTCTGCCCCTCCCCCGTTCATGCTCTGTCTCTGTCTGTCCCAAAAATAAATCAAAACGTTGAAAAAAAAAAAAAAAAAGAAAGAGGAAAGCTTTTAAATGAATAACTTAAGCTTCATCTGAAGGCCATAGAAAAGAAGAGCAAAATAAACTCCCAAAAATCAGTAAAAAAGGAAAAAATAAAAATAAAAGCAGAAACAAATGAAATTGGAAGCAGAAAATAGCGTAGAAAAAATCAATAAGCAAAGATCTGGTTCTTTGAAAAGATCAATAAAGAAAATGACAAGACTCTAGGAAGACTGATAAAGGACAAAGAGAGAAAAGACAGAAATTATCAAATGAGAATGAAATAGGGGATATTATTACAAGCACTGCAGATATCAAATAAAAATAAAGAATACTACAAAAAACTCTACAGACATAAATTTGACAACTTAGGTGAAATAAATCAATTCCTCAAAAAAGATAAACTACTACAACTCATTCAGTATGAAACAGATCACCTGAAGAAGTCTTCAAAATAGCTGGGCATTACCTTGTTTTCAGTATATGACTCAAGTAAATGGCATAGATTATTTATGATAAGACTGGGAGACTTATTACCAAATATTTACTCTATAATGTTGTAAGGCCCTTTCTCATGGGAAACTGGTCCCTCTTTTGATTAATGGATTTGAGTGTTAGTTGTGAATCAGATCTGGAAAATGAGTAAGGGAGTATGACTACCCATCCAGTCTCAATGTCTTTTGACTATATATTAAATAATGCCCTGTTGGCTGTGCATCTGTCTTAGTCCTATAATATATGTTACATTGGCTGTTTTTAGTAGATCTTTCTAAGTCAGGTCCTCCTGGCTGCCATGATGACCCAGCTTTTGATAGTTAAATGCTGTTGCCAAGCCTCTGCTACTCCAGGATTCTACCGTTTTCATTGCTGCTAAAATACTTAGACCATGCTCTTCTGTAAAGTCCACCTACAAAGGATAGACATCACTGACCTTCTCAATAATGCTGATTCCGCTCTGCACAGGCACACCACCCATGCATTCACCTACACTCACAAAATGTATTTCTTATTATGCTGTTAAATAGTATCCTATAGACTCTCCCAGCAAAAGTTATCAGAAGAAACTGGTGAGGAAGTAAAGAAATCAGGATAGGGTGGGGGGAGAAGCTAAATAAATATGCAACCTTGGCTCCTGATTCCATGGGGATCTCTGGACCATAAATGAAAACAAAGTTGTTTCAAATTGATCCATAGAGCTGAGCTGAGCATTTTTTATTTGTGTCTGTCTGTTTTACTTTTGTATCAGTCACCACTGGATGTAAACCTCCTCTGAGAAGGGTACCATAACCTCCCATGCATCCCAGGGTTAGATGGTTTCTGTTGGCCAAAGATAACCTTCCAGGAAAGGGTGAAATTCCCAGCCAACACTCAGAGTAGCTGCAAAATGGGTGCACCAATTCAGTAGTTCTAGACAGAGCACCAACTGTCCTTACCACAATTCAGAGAAGGGGAAAGAATCCAAGAGAACTTCATTGGTAAGACAAAACTGCATAATTCTCTGGAATTGTACTCAGACATAACAAATGGTTAGGGTTATTTAGTAGCTGGGACTGAAAGTTAATATGTTAAGCAAAGGCAGGGTCGATTACAACATAGAATAATTGGGAAGATCAGAACTCTAAAATCCAGATATGATCTCTTCAAATACTGTACTTTATTTTTTTATTTATTTTATTTTTTATTTTATTATTTTATTGTTTATTTTTATTTTGAATGTATAATATACATTCTGAAACATTCAAAATTTAAAATGTACAATAAAGCATGCAATAAAAACAATCACCTTTTCAAACTTATTCACCTGACATCCAGTTTTCCTAGACACAGTCAGGTTTATACCACTTTTCAGAGATAGTCTGCATGAACACATAACTATTTTTTGTCTCCTCATTTATATAACTTTAACTACATGTGTGACATCAGTTCATGTTAGTACATAATACAAAAAAGCTTCCTCATTTTTTTTTCTGCAGCTTCATGGTATTTTTGTATGATTCCATCATACTATAGTTAGCCATTTCTCTACTAATGAACATTTAGGTTGTTTGCAGTCATTTATTCTTAAACATAATACCAACAGCAGATTATCCATCCATCTATCTATCTATCTATCTATCTACCTATTTATCTACTTTATATATTCATGAATGTAATTATAGGATAAATTCCAAGAATTCAAACCACTGAGTAAAATGCTGTTATCAGTCAGCTTAGGTTGAATTTTATAACAAATTGATGTCAAATTCACAGTAGCTTACAACAATAAAGGTTTCTCTCTCATGTTACATCTTCATTGCATGATGCTTTATCTCTCTATTCTACATTATCCTCATTCTAGGACCTAGGCTGAAGGAGTAATCCCTTTCCAAAACATACTATGCTTTTGACAGAAGGAAAAGAGGACATGGTTAACCATATAATGGTTCTTAAAACTGCTTAAGAATAATGCATGTCGCTTCTACTTAGAGTTCGCCATAAAAGTCTTGTGTCAAGCCTGATGTAGCTGGGTGTGGATATATAATTCTCTCTCCATAGTGAGGGGAAGCAAACATTTAGAGTACCAGCACAGTTCACCAACACAGGTAGGTATATTTATAAATTTGGTAGATGCCAAACTTTTCTCTCTAAAAGTATTACAAATTTAAACTCATAAAAAATGTGAGTGTTTTCCCCATTCCCTTACTGATATATTACGATATCAGACTCTTTGGTCTTCATAATCTCAAAGGTGAAATATATTTTGATGACCTTAATTTGAATTTCTCTTATTATGAATAAACTTTTATTATATTCACATTCATATTCATATTAAAATATGTCTTAGCATAAAAAGATTTGGGTATCTACTTTCATTAACAGTTGCTTCTTTTATTTGGACACTATGATCAGGTTATGATCATTAATTTTCTGTTATCAAGTCAGCTTATTTGCCTATAAGGTATCAATTTTTCTTCACTTACTGATATCTGATGTCTGTCCATTACAGGTGACAAGATAGTTCTCCATTATTTTGTACTTTTATAACAGGTTTTTTGTTTTGGTATTTTTTTAAAATCAAATATAAATGCAACAATTTTTACATGTTTTTTTGGATATCATTTTTTAGTGTGTTTAGGTCAATGTTCAATCTGTTCTGATACTCTTTAAATCTTTTAAAATATTTTTTCTTATTAAAAAATGATACATCAAAAAAATAATGAAAATCCAGACAGGGAAATAAAAATAACCACCGTAGCTATCATTCAAAGACAACCATTTATTCTGAATATTAATTCTGTCACCTTTCATGTTAGATCACTTAGAATTGAGTCATTGGGGACTTGACAAATAAGCTTTCTACAACGTTATTCATACCATCAAAAAAATTAATAGTGTCAACCTGGTTTCCTGCTTTTCCTCTTGGCATATCACATGGTAATTATCAAGAAAATGGATAGCGATTGAAATCCAACACCTGGTTCCTAGAAACTTTAAAATCTATAATGGTATGTCTTTTTCTCTGGAGTTCTGGGGAGTGGTTAAGAACTGCAGGTGTGAGCTTGAAGTGGCATCAAAGAGGTGGGGAAGATTTAATTATCTGGGCAGGCTCTAGGACAGATTTTTTTCCAGAAGAAAAGGAGAAAACCAAACGACAATCCACTATATAAAACCAGAAAAGATAACCTATGAATACAAAGTCAATAAGGTTTAGAGTTGAGAATCAAGACTGGAAGTAGAGAATTCTTGAGTTTAGAGTCCTGCCAAGGAAAGATCAAACCAACCATTGTTTAAGGGCAAGAAAACTTCCAAATGTGGTCAATTGCCTTAAATATTTAACTTTATAGGCTTGGGAGGATGTGTCTGAGGCACAGGCGATGTCTGGACTGTTCTAAAAATTCATTGTGTCAGAGTCATCAGACAGCCGCCTGTGTCCTCTATTCCTTAGTGTGGTTTTCTGGAATGGGACATGAAAAAATTGCTGGTTTTCCATTAATCTGTATCTAATAATACTTAGCAAATTTTTGTGAGGTTCAAGAAATCACAATAGCAGAAACTTCAAAAGTAATGTCTGGATGTCTGAATATTAATGTCTGATATTCAGAATCCACTCAGAAGAATTTTATATAGGGAAACCCAAGGAGTTAAGTCTAAAAATGGAGATAATTGAGAGATTCCTTCTGATCCCTGAAGCTAGTCATTTTTTGCCTGCCATCTTGATCTTCCTCTCTTTCAATTGCTCAGTTACAAATTCAGTGAGTAAGTGGTTCGGGTTAAATGCAACCTAGCCATGCAATTTGTTTTCTGTCATGACCCATGACATTGAAAACTATTTTCTTTGTATTTATTTCTAAGCTACTTGTCTTGTAATTTTGACAAATGCCCTATGCCTGTCCTTGTAAGGAAAAAAGACCATGTGGCAGTTTTTCTAATGAGAGTCCCTATTTGTATCATCTTCACAGTTCAGAGGATTATGGCGACAGGTGATTGACAGAAGAGAAATAGAGTATATAAAATGTTTATTTCACAAAATATAACTGTTGATGACGTCCTGAACTAGGCAATGGATGGAGATAGTAAAGAACATATTTAGGACTTGAAGAAAAGAAAAGCTGACAAGATTTAAGAATTGATTGGCTTTGAAGGATGGGAGGAAGATGCAAAGAAAGGGAGGAGTTAAAGATGATTAAAGTCTTGAGAAAGGTGTAAAATATTGGAAAAAAAATCATTGCTTACTTGTTTTCTGAAACCAGTGAGAATTTTGAAAGATGAGTAAAGTGTTTTGGTAAACATCCTTGTCGTAACATGGAAACCATGATACCTGAGCAAACTGGATTCCAAGTTTGCCATGCCAGTCTTACTGAAAACAGCATGAAAAGAGATCTTACTGTAATTTCTAATAAAAATATCTTATATTTGCTGTATGGCTATACCAACAACTAGAAGAAATCGTCCAATTTTCTCCATATGCTTTTGAACAAAGAACCACACCATAAGAGAGGGGTAGCACACAATAGTCTGTTTAACAAATCTGCCCACCCCTGCATTTGAACAAATCTGTAAGCTAAAAATGATTTTTGAATCATTTGAATCAAATGAATTTTTGAATTTTTAAATGATTGAAAAAACTTAAAAAGAATAAGAATGTTTTGTTAAATGTGAAGGTTATATAAACGTTACATTTTAGCGTTTATTGGAATTGAAGTTTTATTGGAACACAGCCATGTGCATTCGTTTATGTCCTTTCTATAGCTACTTTTGTTTATTACAGAGTTTAGTATCTCCAGCAGAGACTATAAGGCCTGCAAAGTCTAAAATATTAATTATCTAATGCTTTAAAGAAAACATTTGCCTACCTCTGCCTTAACATGAGCTATATATCTAAACATAAGCTTTGGAAGAATCGTAATGTAAATTAAAAGCATAACTAGAAAAATAGTGGTTTAATTTTAACAATAGTTTTATTTCATCCATTCATTCAATAAATATTTGTGGAGAGCCTCCTGTCGTCAGTCACTATCCAAGATATAACAGACACAGAAATAAATTTAAACATTAGTCCACTTCTTACTAATGAAGCACGCTGAAAATAGTCCTTTGTTTATTCCTGGCAAAAGAATGCCAAGAAAATGGACTGTAGTTAGAGAAGAGGCTTCTTAAGACCCAACGTGTCTTGCAAAAATTGGATTCTTGGCAAAATGAGAGAAAGTATATGGAGTGAATTGAACCTGTCCCAAATTTATATGTGGTTTTGAATTTGGAATTTGTACTCATAAACAATAGGTAGAAGTTTTGAACACTCTATTATATACCTCATACTTCTTTAGTATTTATTTAGTTTTTATGTCTAATTCTTTAAACAATTCATGGAGTAGGTATCATCCTCATTTTACATATGAGGAAACCAATATTGGGAGTAAATTGACAAATTTTTCAAAAGTGTTCATTGTGAATATAGTTGACGTGTTCTAACATTGAATATAATCTCTTTCTTTGTTTTATTAAAAATATTAAATCCAACCTGCATCTATGGATAATTTAGAATTTGCTGGAAATGAGGAAGTATGTTACCTCACACAAATTTCTATTTTTTTATGTTTCTATTTAAATTCCAGTTAGTTAAGGGGCGCCTGGGTGGCACAGTCGGTTAAGCGTCCGACTTCAGCCAGGTCACGATCTCGCGGTCCGGGAGTTCGAGCCCCGCGTCGGGCTCTGGGCTGATGGCTCGGAGCCTGGAGCCTGTTTCCGATTCTGTGTCTCCCTCTCTCTCTGCCCCTCCCCCGTTCATGCTCTGTCTCTCTCTGTCCCAAAAATAAATAAACGTTGAAAAATAAATTCCAGTTAGTTAAGATACAGTATAATATTAGTTGCAGGTGTACAATATAGTAGTTCAACAATTATGTACATCACCCAGTGCTCATCACAACAAATGCACTCCTTAATCTCCATCACCTATTTAACCCATCCCCCCACCCACCTCCCCTCTGGTAACCATCAGTTTGTTCTCTATAGGTAAGAGTCTGTTTCTTGGGTTGCCTCTCTCTCTCTCTCTCTTTTTTCTCCTCCCTTTGCTTATTTGTTTAGTTTCTTAAATTTCACATATGAGTGAAATAATATGGCATTTGTCTTTCTCTGACAGACTTATTTTGCTTAGGATAATACTCTCTAACTCCATCCATGTCACTGCAAATGGCAAGATTTCATTCTTTCTGGTGGCTGAGTAATATTCAAATACAAATATTGTATTTGTTTGTATATACAAACTCTTCTTTATCCATTCATCAACTAGTGGACACTTGGACTGTTTCTGTTTCCATAATTTGGCTATTGCAGATAATGCTGCTATAAACATTGGGATGCATGTATCCCTTTGAATTAGTATTTTTATATTCTTTGGGTAAATACCTAGTAGTGCAATTGCTGGATCATAGGATGATTCTATTTTTAACTTTTGAGGATCCTCTATACTATTTTCCTGAGTGACCGCACCAGTTTGCATTCCCACCAACAGCGCAAGAGAGTTTCCCTTTCTCCACAATTTCACCAACACCTGTTGTTTCTTGTGTTGTTGATTTTAATCATTCTGACCAGTGTGAGGACATCATAAAAACTTCTTAAATGTTTCTTTTAAATATTTCTCTCTTCTTGGGGCACCTGGGTGGCTCATGGTTAAGTGTCCGACTTCAGCTCAGACCATGATCTCATGGTTTGAGTTTGAGCCCCGCATCAGGCTCTGTGCTGACAGCTCAGAACCTGAAGCCTGCTTCGAATTCTATGTCTCCCTCTCCCTCTCTGCCTTCCCCTCACTCACACTCGGTCTCTTTCTCTCAGAAATATATAAACATTTTTTTTAAGTATTAAAGAAATAAAAATAAATATTTCTCTCTTCCTTAAAGATCCTCACAAGTTCTCACTTAAATCAAATTTTTTTTTTACCAATACCTAGAAAACCACTGATGGGTCTATTTATTAATTTTTATTACAGAATATCTTATATATCAATTATAGATATATGGATACATGTATTTCTTATACAGAAGTGTTACAACATACTAGTTCTATGCAGGTTACACTATTTTGAAAGGGCTGAGAAAATTATTTCAGAGACCCAATTTCCTCATAGGTAAAATGGAGGTGATATCTGTGCTTCTGAATAGTTGTAAAAATTAGAAATAAATAAATGCATTTTTAATTAATTCTGTTAATTTGTTAAGTTTATATTCTGTTCTAAGGAAGCTGAGGGCTCAACAGTGGTAATTTTAAAACTTTCACAAATATTATAGATATAAAATTCTATAACTCGATGGTTCTATTGAAACAAAAATATAATGCTCACACTTCCAGTTTATATGGACATATTATCCATATATATTTACTTTTGTTCCTTTCCAAAATAGAAAATAACAGTAAAACCATAAACTCAAAAAGATTTTAAAAAAAACATAAAACAAATAAGGTTAGGAAGACTTTTTTTGGAATATGGAACATACAAGAATAAATGGTAGTTGACTTGTAAGGCCCAAGTATGCTAAATCCTAATCAAGCAGTGGGGGAAAGCCAAGGAATAATTCCTAATTGTACATTGGAATTCCTAAAAACCCAAGAAATGACAGTAGCATAAATATCTGAAAGTGAAGGTAAAGTTGGGTTTTGACTACTCAAGAGAAGTGAAGGTAAAGTTGGGGCTAAAATCTCATCCTCTGGTGTGAGTAAAATGGTAAGTCCCTGATGTTTCAGCAAACAAAGTAGTAGAAAGGGTACTAAACCCCAAAGAGGGGCATCTATGTCTATATCCATATAGAGACAACACTAAAACTTATCATGTATCTTTCCCTATTCAGTTTCCAGAAGGTTGTGGACAGATTTATATAACTTGTAACTTCAGGCAAAACTATTCTTCTCTAGGTTATCTGACCAGATGTGAAGGAAAGATATTGTCATTGGGCATTGGCCAACAAAAGTTTTCAGTGAAATCTTTACAATGAAGGCTAAATTCAACAAACCTGTAGCTTTTAAACAATTTTTCGTATCTCACCTAACACATGGACAGACAACAAAGGATCAGTAGACACCTCATTCGAGCCTTAACATGAATGATAGGACAAAAACATACAAACATACAAACAGGGGGAAAGCACAAAGAGGAAACAGATTATGTAAGGAGAGGAAACATTCAAATATATATTTACTAATAACCCCCCCCCAAATAAAGAGATAATTGCATTCATGAAGCAAGAATAGAAACATATGTGATGTGTTGGTTCAGAGAATAAGAAAATTACTTAAAAAACTAAAATATGATCGCAAAAAAGAAAACCTCAGTTTAACAGTTGGAAGATAAACTTAATCTCCCAGAAAGAAGGGCAAAGTGACAAAAAGATGAGTTTAATGGGGAAAAAAATAAAATTAAGGAACTAGTAAAAAACAAAAACAAAACACATTTGAATGATGAGTTTAATGAAGAAAGACTAGAAAAAACTGAGCACAGGAAATCATGAAATACACAATGAAGAAAATTTCTATGAACTAAAATACATGAATTCCAAGATTGGAAGTGTCAAGGGCTCACTGAGTAGATTTAATGTATTTATTCTAGAGCACTTCAGAGTAAAAATTCAGAACTACAGATTAAATAAAAGATTCTAAAGTTCCTGAAAAATAAAATAGGCTACATACAAAGGATCAAAAAACAGGATGGGTTTTGACTACTCAAGAGAAGTGATGGAAGCTGAAAGACGATGAAGACATAACTGGTGTTCTGATGTAAAAAGTTTGACTCCAGTTTTCTATTCTTGGACAAACTGACAAATCAAGAGTAATGATAGACATTTTTGAACATTCAAGAGCTTCAAATATTTATCTCCCATACATTCTTTCTTAGGAAACTTCTAAAGAAATGCTGTGTTAAAATGAAGGAGTAACCAAGAAAAAAGAAGACATGGAATCAAGGAAATGGGATTTTATTTCCTTTAAGAAAGAGGCAAAGGATAACTTTGGAATGAAGATGATGGAATACACCAGGAATGTAGCAAGACATTGGACAGCAAGAGCAAGCATGGAGCAAGATTATCTCTAAGAAAATAAAAATGGTACAATATCTGATGTAACTGGGAGAGTCTGGGCATTTTTCAAGGATTAGTGCATAGAAAATAGAGCCAGCAAGAAAATAAGACAATTATTAGCTACAGACAAAACAAAGAGTTGCTTAAAGAAGGAAAAGTAGTCATCATTATACATAGCTTCTCTGTGAATAGTGCTTGCACAGTCATAAGAGTGTACCCTGAATAGTTTTAATCAAAATTATGCCATAATTTTAGAGGGAAGAAGATAGAGGAGCTGAGAGGTAGCCAGTAGGGGCCTAGTCAGTGAAAGACAGCTAAGTGCTCATTTTCCATTGTAGGAAGTCAGTAGATACTATCTATCTAAAATGAAAAGAGCAGGAAATAGCAATATTGTCATTTTATATAGCAGTGGAGGAAAACTATCAAAAGTAAGAGCTAAAAAGCCAGAAGTTGAGAAAAGCTTGCCTCTGAGAAGATAGAAATGGTGAAAGGGGTTGGAAATTGCTATTTTTCTTAAGAATTATAGGGGCGCCTGGGTGGCGCAGTCGGTTAAGCGTCCGACTTCAGCCAGGTCACGATCTCGCGGTTTGTGAGTTCGAGCCCCACGTCAGGCTCTGGGCTGATGGCTCAGAGCCTGGAGCCTGTTTCCGATTCTGTGTCTCCCTCTCTCTGCCCCTCCTCCGTTCATGCTCTGTCTCTCTCTGTCCCAAAAATAAATAAACTTTGAAAAAAAATTTAAAAAAAAAAAAAAAAAAAAAAAAAAGAATTATAGAGCTACTTGACTCTTTCACATATGTGCAAAAATAACTTGGGCAAATAAAAATCAAACAAAAGAAAATGCTTACACTAAAATGTATTCATTTATAACAATTAGGAACAGATTCATTGACTTGTACAGCCAAGGTAATTGATTTTTATAAAAGTCGCATAATATACCCTTATTTATCTATTTTTATTTTTTTAATACAGCCTCTTTTAAAATACCTATTCTTATCATGTAACTTCTTATAGCTGGGCCATTAATTAAAAGATTGTAGCTATTTTGGTACATAAATAAAAATAGCATATGTTACAATATTATACAATATGAAATTACATTACAAAAACAAAACACTGTTATTATCATTATTATCAAATTCAGGACTTCATATGTCCATTCACCGAAAACTGTGTGAGTAGCTATCAACTACTTAAGCAATGGGTTTTTTCTCCTTAAATGACTAAAATTGTAATAGTGTAAAATTAAGCAAAAATCTGAATGCAGAGAGTGGTATAAGGATGTCACTGTCATTCAGTGTTTATATTTATGGAAATACAGGTAATTACAGGTGTAATTACAGGTGTTTATATTTATGGAAATACAGGTGTTTGTATTTATGGAAATAACCTTGCTGAAATTACAGAATTATAGAATTATAAAATGCTAGAATTCATTTGGAAATGTGGACATTTCCCAAAAGGAAAAAATGGCCAGTCCAGACCCTCATAGCTAGGTGAAGTAAAAGAAAGAGAAACCCGCTGATTCCCTCAGTAGTGCTAATACACACTGACCGAACAACATTGGACTAGAAATCACAAGAGGCCTCCTGATGGCTCCTTTCTAAGCCAAGTGCAATTTGAATGGAAGTGCATAAGCTCGTACATGACCACTAATGAGAATCCAGCAAATGAATTTGAGAGGTAGCATCATTAAAAAGATAGAGCAAAGTCAGGCCCAGCCTGAGAAAAAGTGATTTACTATTTCCAATCCTATTCTTTTTGCTCATTAAAAAGATTTCACTGCTAACTGAAGATTCATATCAGTATAAGATAACTTGTTTTGTTTTGTTTTGTTTTGTTTTGTTTTGTTTTGTTTTGCAAGGCACATGTGATATCATAGGATAGTTTGTACGATAAGAAATAGTACATGGTAACTGCATTTCTCAGTCAGGCTTCTGGCAAAATGTCTTTTGTATCACTGAGGAGTTTTTGACTATAAGCAGTAGAAACTGATGCCAGCTAACCTAAGCAAAAGAGTATTCTGGAAAGATACCAAAGATAGAGACACAGTGGAGGTAGAGAGGCTATAGAACTGAATCCGGTGAATGGAAGAGCCAAGAAGGCTTCAGATGACTAGGAAACCAACCACTGGCCTCAGTGGTCATGGGAACAGTCTGTGAACCCATTCTCTCTTTGCATTGCTTGCTAAAGAGTCAGTCTATCTCAGTTCAGTTCAGTTGGCTCAGCTTCAGTCATTTGTTGTCCCCTTGGCTGCCTACGGTGGTGACAGGAAGGGACGAGCACCTCTGCTTATTTGCGAGAGGACCAGCAGGCTGACTTCTCTACCACTGGGTCACACACTGGGGAAAAGCCAGCGGGAAATGAGAGCACTAACAGAAATGCCAAAAAGTAGCAATACTTAATGATATCCTTCTTGTTAAACATGCTCAAACCATCAATGGTTACTGAGAGCATTCTTAATTGCTGAAAAGCAACTTCTTTAGAGGTGTCTTTCTAGCAAACTGATGTGAAAATTTTATTTTCAAGGTGACAAAGATTTTGACAAGAACTAGTTGCTTTCTTTTCATGTATTGGAATTCAAATATAACATAGGTAAAAAATTTTGGCTTGCATCAAATATAGTGTATCTATGTAGGCTGCCCAAGAGGAAAGTAGGGTATTTACCTGGTAGTCCATGTGGTGATACGAAAGTATATGGTTCTATGGTATGGCTCTGTGTATATATGTGTTACAGGGACAGGCAGGGCCAAAATGCCTTGGAAATACCTTAAGTATACTGACATCAAAGTAATAAGCTTGACCTCTTTTAAAAAAATTTTTTTTGAATGTTTATTTATTATTGAGAGACAGAGAGAGACAGAGCATGAGCAGGAGAGGGGCAGAGAAACAGAATCTGAAGCAGGCTCCAGGCTTTGAACTGTCACCACAGAGCCTGATGTGGGGCTCAAATTCACAAACCAGAGATAATGACCAGAGCTGAAGTCGGACGCTTAACCTACTGAGCCACCCAGGTGCCCCAAAGCTTGACCTCTTTTAAAAAGCTGTCATTTTTTGCTGGTCTCTTAAATTCATTTATCTTTGATAGTGTTTGCTTTATAGTTTCTCATCTCATAGTAGAATAACAGGAGCAATAAGTCATCTCCTTCATCAGAAAAAAAATGATGATTAGTAGAATTTAATGAGTTGCAATACCTAGGGAAGACCAGGGAGTATATACTAGAGGAGGCAAAGGAAGGGAGAAAACAGGCAAGGCTTTCGCATCAACTTTTCTACACCAATAACTTGTACAACATTATCTCTTAATAGTTCTGTAATTTTTCCCGTACTCTAAATTCCAGCAAGGAACTTACTGAAACAGCAAATCATCCCTCCTACAAACTAAGCGTCAAAAAGCTCAGTGAAGTGTTTAGAAATAATAAAGCAAGTGAAGAAAAAAAAAAGAAGCCGATAATGAGATGAGAAGAAAATTAAATATTTTCAAATGAGATTTGAAATCAAGAGAAAAAAATGTGAACTAGATCTTCAAATAAACAAGGAGCAATGGAAGTCGTTTAGGAAACTTGTGGATGATGATTTTATATATATTTTATAGAAGTGAGTGAAGTGCCAGCAAGTGTCAAGTTCGGTAAATATTGTTTGAAGTCAAACTTTATAGTGAGGTGGGAAAATAATCCCATCATCACTTACTGCTCATTTCTCCTCTGTACTGAATGAAATGAAATGAAGGAGGCTGACTTTTTCTCTACTGCGTGCCACATCGGCATATCCTGAGGTATCTAACAAAGCTACAGATGCCTCAGATTGATTTTAGCTGGCCCATGGTATGATGAGAATTTAGTGAAATAAAGGGCTTTTTTTAAATTCAATGCAATCCTATGCTAGCTAGACCATAAATAACTTTTGAGCATATATTTAATAAAGAATAAAGCATCTAATTATAAGTAAAACAAGACATTCCCCCAATGTATGTGACAGATTCTGAGATTAATTTACTTTCAGTGTTTGCAATAATAAGACAGAATGTAACTCAGGTGAACTTAAGTGAAAATACTGTAATAAAACATAAGTACCATTATCTGTTCCTGAGTTTGTAATTTAGTGTTTGTGTTCAACCAAAATATGTATTCACATGATTTAATGAGTCAAACATTTCCATAAGAATTATGAAATGGGAGTCAGTCACTAGTCCTCCCTGATTCCTGTATTTCCCACACTCCAGAGTTCACTTGTTTATGTTTATTTACTTCCATATTGTCAAATAACATTGTTATATTGGTGCTTTAAAATTTTTTTAAAATATCTATTTATTTATATTCCACTATGGGAAATGTAGCGTTAGTATTTTTTTTTCATTCTCTAACCTTTCCTAATACACAAATTTCTCTATACTTGACTGTTGTAACATTACTTTTGTTAGATCAATATTCAGGGTTTACATTATTATATTTTTGTAAATATTGACTGGGCTATATTTTATACTAGGATTCTTTTTCCTTTTTTGAACAACTTTCACTATACCTTGTTGGTATTAATGGTACTGGTTTTTCATTGACTTAGTTTTCTATGTCCTAACTCTCCCTGAATTGTTCCAAATTTATTAGGATTGTATCAAGTTCTTGGAGACAAATCTTCAGAGTTTTATGATCTGCTCCAACTGGACTGGTTGTGCTCTAAGCCTTGGAAATGCCATGATCATGAGATCTAACTTCAAATTCAACCTAGTAGGGAGGGAAGGAATCTAGTCCATATATTTGGGGAGAGGCAACTGTTCAGCTGAGCGGAGTGTGACTGGGGATATGTGGATCTCACTATTTCTTAAGCTTGTTCTACAAATCCTCTATTTTTTAATTCTGTGTTCACCTTGACCTCCAGAGATAGCAAGTGATGTTGGCTCCTGAATTTACTAGCCATTTTATGATAAATCACGCAGCATGCTTTTATTCCTTGCTGTCAGCTTAGAATTAAGCTTTTTCAGAGCTACTCAATCAAGTAGAACTTTTTTTTCCATCTTTCTCAGTCCCACAACCTTGTTGCTACCACAAGAGTGATATAAAAATATTTAATAATTCGTATGTGATGGGGGGCAATGAATCAGAAGGGATGCCTGACTGATCAGAATGGATTCCAGCCAGATGCCATACAGGTACCCAACAGCTGAACGCTAGTGCTGTGCTTTCCCCTTTTTGTTTTACTTTTTGTGGATATATGCCATCTAAAATAAAATCCTTTGGGGGCACCTGGGTGGCTCAGTTAGTTAAGCATCTGACTGGATCTCAACTGGGGTCATGATCACACTGCTCGTGAATTTTAGCCCCACATCAGACTCTGCACTGACAGGCGGAGCCGGCTTAGGGATTCACTATCTCCCTCTCTCTCTGTCCCTCCCCTGCTCACTCTCTGTCTCAAAAATAGAAATAAATAAATTAATTAAATAAAATCCTTTTACCTGCATTTTGTTATGGTTTCTAAAGGAAGGACAATTAAATATATGTGTACAATCTTTTTGCCAGAAAAAGCATTTTGTTTCCAAATTTCACAATTAAATGCAAAGTATTACTTTAATTCTACTTATTCCTGGCTAAACATGACTTTTGAAATGTTTAAACAGTGTCAGTTGGCCAGTCTAATTGGAAGCTTTCCAAAAAGAGTTTAAGAAAGGATAAGTTGAACATGTAAGCATCTCCAGGTGTTATAGTCATTTTGCTAACCCTCCAAATCATGAAACATACGATTTCTAAAAATCTTTTACTGTCATATTTTCAATGTTTTTATCAATGCATGAATCCCTTTAAGACAGTTTCCACCTTCTCTGGTGATCTTCCCTGAGATCCAATATAATATTGATAATTTTTCTCACTGTTTGATTTCATATGCATTTACCACTTATTACTTGACAATAGGTCACATATTGTTAGTTTTGTACCCAGTATTATTCTTAATTCTTCCTTGCCAAGAAAACTTGGAGTTGGTGTGTAAAATATTTGCTTTGCCAGGGTCACTTGTAGCTAGATATGGTTGTGTGGTACCGTTCTAGCCAAAGAGATATAACGAGCGATCTGCCAGAGTTTCTGTAGACCTTCAATGTCTTTGCAATAAATGGGTGAATTAAGAAGTAAGTAAGCCCAACAAATGGTCAGATTGTATTGAAAATATTCTGAGTTAGAGGCTCACACATTTATTTATTTGTTTGTTTGTTTGTTTTGAGAGGACATAAGCAAGCGGGGGAGGGACAGAGAGAAAGAGGAAGAGAGAGAATCCTAAACAGGCTCTGTGCTGTCAGGGCAGAGCCTGCCATGGGACTCCATTTCACCATTGTGACATCATGACCTAAGCCGAAGTCAAGGGGCAGATGCTTAACCAACTGAGGTACCCAGGCTCCCTTAGAGGCTTACACTTTTAACTCCTGTTAAATGATCTGTTATTTCCATAAAACTGAAGATTCTGAATTTTATGCCTCTACCTCCACCATATCATATGTATGTGACTGAAGTTCACAAACCACATCCCAGGGTTTATTTTTATAATAAAATGTATTGGAACATAGCCACACCTATTTATTTGTCTGCTGTTGCTTTCATACAATGATAGTTAAGCATTGTAATCGAGACCAAAAAAGTTCAAAAAGTATAAAATACTAGATATCTGGCCCTTGACAGAAGAAATCTATAGACCTCTGTTTCTAAATCATTTAGCCTCTCTGAGTTTCCTTTAATTTGCCTTTAAAGATTATAACTTCTGAGCATTTTATTTATTTATTTATTTATTTATTTATTTATTTATTTATAAGAGAGACTGAGAGAGCGTGAGTGGGGGAGGGGCAGAGAGAGAGGGAGAATCCCAAGCAAGCTCCATGTGATCAATGTGCAGAACCCAACACGGGGCTCAAACTCATGAAACTGAGATCGTGACCTAAGCCAAAATTAAGAGTCAGGAACTTAACCGACTGAGCCACTCAGGTGTCCCAATTTCTGAGTATTTTAAAAACATATTTGTCACAACTAAAAGCTGTTATAAAAGTAGTGGGTAACCAATAATGTCTGTTTACACAGTATTCATTCAAATATTTGAAGATAAAAAGCATGATCTCCCTAAGTTTTCTCTTCTTTAGACTAAATCATGGTAAGTTCATCTAGCTGTTTCTTATATGGCAAAGGTCACTCTATTTTATTTCATTTTGCAATGTAACTACTAAATCATAGAGCCCAGAACAGAATACAATCCCACAGCATGATGTGATAAGCATAGAGAACATCTTCCAAAATGCATAACTTTCTTATAAACTAAATTCTGATGAACTCATTTCAAGGTTATGTTTATTGCCTAACTATTACACCTCAATAATGAGTTTTGGGGAAGTAAAACTCTTAGTACTTTTTGACTGCCCCATTCATCATCATCTTTAATTTTTTAATTTTTTTTTTTTTATTTTAAGAGAGAGAGCACAAGTGGGGGACAGGGCTATGGGGAGAGGGAGAAAGAATCTTAAGCAGGCTGCACGCCCAGCGCAGAGCCCAACGCGGGTGTGGATCTCACAACTGTGCGATCATGACCTGAGCTGAAATCAAAGAGTCAGACTCTCAAACATCTGAGCCACCAAGGTGCCCCTGCCCCATTTATCATTTAAATTGACATATAGGCCTTTCTATTTATTTCTTCCAAAACACAGCTCACTGATTTTAACCTACTTTTAAATCTAGTGAACTAATTTAAAATATTGATTCTGCCATCCATTATTGTAGTTATTCCTCTAAGCATTGAAACTTAAAAAAATTAATACGAGTGAATGATAACTTATTGAAGAAGTTCTTGCCATAGGGCATGGTTTTCTCAGGACCATCATGAGATTAAGTACATATAATAACTCTATATAGTTTGTGTATGTTAAGTACATGCAAGTGTGTGTGTGGGGGGGGGTGTAATCAGGTTTGCTGATTTTTTACTATGTATCTGATCTGTGTTAAATCTTTTTAAATCTGTGTATCATATCTTCACAAAAATGAGGATACTCCTAATATATCAGTTTATACATGAAAAATCTAAGGCCCAAAGAAACTAAATTAAAACTCAGTCTTGGGAAACCTGGGTGGCTCAGTCAGTTGAGTGTCCAAATTCAGCTCAGGTCAGGATCTCACAGTTCATGAGTTATAGACTCCTGCATTGAAAGCAGGCTCTCAAATTCTGTGTCTCCCTCTCTCTCTCTGACCCTCACCTGCGCATGCTCTGTTTCTCTCTCAAAAAAAAGTAAACATTAAAAAACAAAACAAAACACCTCAGACTTACTCCATAATTGGAACTCTTTCACTAAGATAAATTGCTTCTAACTAAAGGTATGTTAAAAAATATTATTTCCAGCCCTGCATTGGGCTCACTGTTGTCAGTGCAGAGCCTGCTTTGAATCCTTTGTTCCTCCCCCCTCTGTCCCTCCCTTGTTTGTGCTTGCTTTCTCAGAAATAAGTAAACATTAAATGTATTATTAAGTTATAATTAAATAAATTATTAAATAAGTAAACATTAAATGTATTATTTCCAAAGAAAGATCTTTTATGTTTTTAATTTAGCTTCCAGAGAAGGGGTTAGGGCACAGTGAGAAGAGGCACAAGTCATCAATTGTAGGAATTTGACTTGACTTCAGCTTTTAAAGCATTTCTTCACATAAGCAAGGACTCGGTGATGTCTCGTGTACTTAGGAGAAGCTCCAGGCCGTGATAGTGTGTAATTAGCACAAGCTGCATTAATTCTCTGTCAATTCTCATGGGTTAGCTCTAAGCATTGATCATCTCCTGCATTATTTGTATCGTGTTAAGCCTCTTCTTTGTCCTTACAGCTTTTGCTCTTATAGGTGTGCTGACAGCAAAGACTCCATCTTTGGCCCCGCACCTTGTGCTTACCCACACCATGACCTCCCTCTGGGCCACGTGTTCCAGGCCCATGAAGTTAATGTAGGCCCTAACTAGAATGCGGGAAGTCTTGTGATCTTCCTTAAAGTGGTGCACAGAAGGCTCCTCTTTAGATAACTAGTAGAGATGACTGGTACACAGATGGCCCCACGTTAGATAACTACCCCATGACCTCATCCCCATGCTCCTCGCTTTAGAAAAGCTGCGGCTTGAGGTCTGGATAGGGTGAGTAGCCGCGTGGTACCTGGATCATTTTTCTGCCTAAACCTCCATCAGTAAGTTACCTTGATATAAATGTGTAAAAGTTATGGAGTAGCTTGGCTTTTTCAGTGTTAAAGTGACTTCGCAGTTTGGAGGACACATTTCTGACCTTCCTCCACCTTCTAACAGCTCTTCTGCTTCTTGTTTCGTGTTATTGAAGGTCCAGTTTCATAAACTTTGAGAATTGTATGCATGCATATAATTAGTTAGTGAGCGTGATGTTAAGTGTAAGGTATTTGTACTCTGAAAAAGCTAAAGGAACACAGGAGACAGCTGCAGATTAAAGTAAATGAGGAAGGAAAACTGCTTCACAACCGAAGCCATTTTATCCAATTTACTGGCATTTAGTGTTTTAGTATGGTAGGGAAGAAAAAGTATTTTCTCTCTTCTCGTCTTAGGTTCATTGGCCAGAGCCCTGTAAATGAGATTAACAAATAATAAACAGCAGTTGATTAACATGTGCATTGCTCATACACATGGGAATACTCAGAGATCAGTAACTCAAGGGGTGGTTAGAACTTGGGTTCATGTAGCATCTTCACAAAAGAACAAAAAACTTTGGGGAAACAATAAGACAAAGAACTTGGAGCTTCTAGTGACTGACAAGTTGTAGGAAGGCAAATCTATAGGGATAGAGATGGAAGATAAAGGCTAGTTTTAATAAGGTTTGTTATGTATATTTCTCTGGTGCCCTCTCTGGGCTGATAAGGGTCCAGTGTTGTCTCCCACAATTAATTTCTATTTTCCCTGTAAAAGAGGGCAGAAGGGACACCTTTGCAAATCTATGTCCTGTTTTCAGACAACTAGGGGAAGGGCAGAGAGCTTCTTATCAATTGTTTTCAGCTCAAAATAATTCTTATGCAAGATGACATGTCTTGGATTTGCATATTCTGCTATTTTTCATTATAAATAAACATTAGGTCCAGGTCTTGGGAAAGCATAACAACACTTTCTTTTGACTTTGATATCATTTCCTTAATAAACTTGTAAAATTTTGTGTGTAAAGGGACTGGTCACATAAAATACTCAAAATATACAGAAGCTAGTAGGAAAGGGTACTTGATTTCAAGAGCTATTAGAGAAGGATCCCTACCGAAAATCAGTGGCTTTGGGTTCTTTTACACGCTTCCAGGGCATTTAAATTAATGGTTCTCAAAAGGGCCTCTAAAGAATATGGGGTTGCGGTGGGGAGGGGGAAGTGGTAATGGAGAGACCTCTTATCTTGGCTGTCACAATGTTTAGGGAAAGATACTGGCAGTTAATATGGGGCCAAATGTTAGGCAATGAACAAGAACAGTCCTGTCTACAACTGTCTGCAACTCTTCCATCTAATTTTATTTCCTTTAGCCTAATGCCTCTGGGAAACCATGTCCTAAGCAGTAGGTTTAGCTTTAAGGCTATAATCCCAAACTTTGTGAGAATGCTTGAAAATGTAATGCCATGTTTCAATGAATAATTTTATATTTAAACAACCCGTGTACTACCCAGTTGCACCAATGCTCAGCAAACACTAAGGTTGCATAACAATGAATAAGCCCAGTTATGTATCAAACATCATGGACTCTTTCACCTTATGAGAATTTTTCTGATTTACAAGCATGCAAGTGATGCTTATGGAGCAAGTCAACAAATTAAGAATAAATGATGTAATTGTCTGATATGTGTTCCACAGCCCTCCCTTTTAGCTTGAGGGAGGAACAAGCTTTTAAACTTTTCCCTAACAATGGTCTTTTTCATAGAGTTAATGATCAACAGATATATTTGGCAATAAAAACAAGACCAATTGATTTCAAAACAACCCCAGCTTCAATTAACAGGATGCTGACTCCCCTGAGGCTTTGTCAAGGTCTACATTTTATTAAAGCATTCCAGGACTACCAAAATTCAGGGAGCAAATGGTCAAATCGAGACAAATTTCTGTATTTGATAGTGATTTACACAAAAGCCCACCATCCTGTACGTCAGGGTCTTGGGTTCTTATTCCAAATTTGTCTTTAATTAGTTTTGTGATTTGAGCAAGTATTTTAACTTTACTGGATCTCAGTTTTCACAAATGTATATTTAAAAGTAAAAAAAAGGATTGAATGAGTAATATAATAATGGCTATATTGATAGTTAACATATATCAAGCCCTAAATATTTGTAGCCACTAGGCTAAGTGGTCTTCTTGTTGCATTGTCTCATTTAATTCACTCAACAACTGTATGAGGTGGGATGTATTATTCTGGCGTTTTGGTGTAGTAGATGGCTGGGTAATCACAGAGTCAGTGCTGTTAATCACTACGCTAGTCATTTCAGGATGTGACTACTTGCCCTGCACAGTGTAAATTTAGTCTAACATATGAGCATGCTTTAAGAGTAAAAAGATTTCTAAAATGCAAGTTATGGTTTACAGTACTAAGGCAGTAGTCTGCAAAATGGAAACTTAGTCCAAAAGGCTTAATGCATTTGATGTATCCAAGGAAGTTTCTAGGTAAAGATCATGAATTGTTTGTTGGTTATTCAATGGTAGAGAGAGGTGAGGTAGGAAGAAATAAAGGAGACAGCTAGAGAACTGTCAGTTAGTGAATAGAAGTTCCTTTCCTTCAGCTCTAGAATCATCAAGGCTTTCTGATATCTAGAAATCCATGTGACTCACATTTTCTCTGGGTACCTACAAGCGTTTCATCCCATATATGATCCAAATTTCTATTAACATCCTCACCACATCTGTTAACATAGTCCCTCTCGTACTCCACATCTCTAATGATACATCTATCATGAAAAGTATTGTTGACCAGAAGGTCAAGGATGAGAGAAGGTAGGCCAAGGGTCAGAAGGTTGGCACAGTGCAACTAGTCACCACCCACAAAATATTTCTGTCGGCTACCAATTCCTAAACCAAGGTATTTTTGTCTTTGAAGTATAAATTAAAACTATAAATTAAAATACTTGGAGTATCACATTCCCCAAGTTCATTATATGGTGATCTTTCATGGCCGAGTAGTCTGTATGGGCCATCAGATGTGGAAGATTTCATGATCTCCTTTCTTTGAGAACTCAGTGGACCATTCAAGCTCCATCTCCTATCATACCAAGTGCCATATCCTTGCTACGCAGTGTCAAACAAAATCCAAACTCCAACTCAACTGAAGCTCTGTATAAAGTACCACAGCCCTAGGCCTCAGGCTCAAACCACAGAGCCATAATTCTTAATCTTTTTAAAGTCATAGACACTTCTGAAAACCTACTAGGAATTCTGGAGTATAACCCCCTACCCCAAATGCACACAAGAGTGTATATGTACAATATAGTCTTTCATTTAATGCTGTTTGGGGACTCACTGAAGCTAATACATAGACCCAAGTCAAGAAAACGTGTCTTAGAAGCTCCCAGGACTTCCCTATCCTAATGCTCACCTCAGGACATAGAGCCTATTATGGACATAAATAATAATCCCTGAGAAAAAAAATCTCTAATATTTCCCACTCCTCCAATACAGTTGATTCTTATTATTCATAGTTCTCATATTCTATAAAGTCACCTTGAACACTGAATTAGCAATATTGAACCATTGCTTCTAGAGGAAACACAGGGTTAGGTTCCCGTGAACCTCTGGTCAAAGCATTTTCATCAACCAATCATTATATAACCAAGGTCATGTGTATTTAAAGATAACTTATTTAATACATATTGTTTATTCATTAACATTGAGATTGAATTCTGTCAACACTCTTAACTCATGGCTGAACAACACTTCTGTAGCACATGTATTTTATCTATCAGGCACACCACGGACTTCTTATCCTTAGAAACACTAGACAGAGCTTCTGTGCCACAAATGTGGCCATTGTCAGCAGTGAAATTGCTAACAATAATCAGAAAAATGTGAAAAGTGGATACCACATAGGCCATAAAGAGAACACGTTATAGTATGAGAGCTGAAACAAGAAGCAGAGCATTGCCTTGTTACCTCAGGTGGGAACATTCACAGCAGGCCACACGAATGTTTCCCAGCTCTACACATGGATACAAGTGACTGTGAAAATGCCATTGAGCATTGATTTGGAAGTTGCAAACTACATGAATTCTCACATACAGAATCCACAGTTAATGAGGATTGACTCTATACTCTCCCCACCAGCTTCTTACTACCCATTTCCTAAGGGCCTCTAAACATCTTACCTCCTAATGTTAACATCCTTCATTTCCAACTTTTGAACCTCCAATGCACTTTTTTTCATACATTGTGAGCTTATGTGTGTGTGTGTGTGTGTGTGTGTGTGTGTGTGTGTTTTAAGTTCATTTATTTTCAGAAAAAGAGAGTGCTTGCGTGTGTATGAGTGGGGAAGGGGCAGAGAGAGAGAGAGAAACAATCCTACGCAGGCCCCAAGAATCGGACGCTTAACTGACTCAACCACCCTGGTGCCCTCTGAGTTTGAATTTTACCAATAGTCATGCAATAAGCCACCACATTTGACCCAACTGACCCCTACTTCAGTGAACCGTATAGAGTTAGAGGAAGCCAGTCTTGTTCCCTTTAATTCCTGATACTTGACATCACCAAGCATATTGCTTTGAGAGTATGTACATGAAACTGAATTTCCCCAGGACTAAAGCCTGCACTTCTCTATTTTTGCAGAAAAATGAAAATATCACCTATACAGAAATTCTTTAAAGGGATTGGAAAAACAATGCAAGTCAAACTAAGTGGAAGATTAAGATAGAGGACATAGGCACAGACTTCATTATTCAGTGTTAACTGTGCCACCTCCTTTATTAAGAGTGCATTTTAATACTTAATATTGTTAACAGTGCATCATGATTGCATGTAAAGAATCTGGGCTTTTTAAGAGCAAAGTAAAATTTATTTTCCTACAGTTTCTACAGTGGATCATAGTGCCCGGTGTGCAATTCTCAGGAAATAGAAGGAAGATTTAAAATATAGTTTCACTTTGCTTGTTTTCCTCTTTCAAAATAACACTTCATTTTCCCATTTAAATATAGGCAAATCTATGGTCGTAATAGAAGTCAGTGCTCCTTTGTTTCTTTTGAGCTGCCAAAAAATCATGTAATAGTCTCTGGCAGTAGAATAGAATCTTGCAGTAGACCTTGGTACTAAAATGTTGTTAGGAGTTCAGAGGATCTGAGCCTTGGGAGAGATGAAAACTCACCATTGTGGCATGTATAGTGACAGTATGGCAAAAGAGAACTCGGAATACCGGGTCGTACATTAACAGAGAATCTACAGACATTGATTCTGGCTTTGCTTCTCGCTTCATGCCCTGAAAAGTAGAACAGTAAACCCAAACCTACAGTTATCAAGGAGAAAACCTCACGGCCTTCTTGATCAACTTTGCAGTAAGCTAAAGATATGTCATGTTATGTCAATGAATATAATGATTATCATATATTATTTTTCTAAACAGTCGGGGTAAGAACCATTTAAATTTACACTGATTTTTCTTGGGGGCTACCCACTTGTTTTTGGTTTTATGAATGCTGAATTTTTTCAGGGTCAATTCGCACATTTTGAGTATGATGAGCTCCACCTTGTGCATGATTCAGTGAGAGATGAAGTCATTACAAAGGCCCTGATTTTAAAGTATTTCCAATGTAGAGCTGTGCTAATACAGTAGCCTGTACCCATAAGTGACCTTTTAAGTTTAAATCTAATGAGATTAACAATTCACCTCCTCAGTTGACTGAACCACATTTCTAAGGCTCAATAGGCACATGTCATGGGCTGCTATCATACTGGACTGTGCAGATTGTCATCATCGTAGATATTTCTATTGGGCCGTGCTGACCTAGGGTGATGCTCACGCAAAACTGATTAAAAGGAGTTGCTAAATTTAGAATTCAACAGTTTAATTTCTTTATTTTAAAGAGGTTAGGATATGGTAGGTAATCCCTAAAATCAACAATATTTTTCTCAGCAGTTAGTAGTAGAATGTGTGGAAATAAAGGACATAACTTTCAGTCAAACTAGACCTTCATTCTTCCCTCCCTTCCTCAATCCATCCCTTCCTTCCTTCCTCCCTCCCTTCCTCCCATCCTTCCTCCCTCCCATCCTCCCTCTCTTGTTCCCTTCCTCCCTTCCTTCCTTCCTTTCTTCCTTCCTTCCTTCCTTCCTTCCTTTTTCCTTCCTTCCTTCCTTCTTTCCTTCATGCCCTCCTTTCCAGAGAGTACTCTGAGTCATTTACATGCACATGTGGGGAAGGGAGAGTGGAGTTTGGCATCTCTCTATTGGCAGGAAATGAAGTTCAATGCTAACTCTCTGATCTTAACACCTTCGGTTACTGATATGAGGTGTTTGGATTCACCTACTTGTACATACTGCCTGATTGATCCCTCTCTGTTTACTTAACCTAGTGAAATTGGACTTTTTGCTTTTTGAAATGACTTCCCATAAAGAGCTCATATCCTCTTCAAGTGCTATTTATTCTATATCTTTGTTTACAACTTAACTTTCTCACACCAGCCTTCTTTCTGTATCTGTGCCACACTTAAGGCCTTCCCGCGTATATGAAGCTATTAATTGTGCACATAATTAATTTTCAGCAAAATATTTTACCACAGCACCAAGAACGGTACTCAGCACATAGTAGGTTATTAGTAAATGCTGCTGATAGTTTAAAAAGTGCTAAATATTCTTACAAAGTGGAATGAGAACTGACCTACCTCCAAATATGAATAAAACGTTCAACGTTACAGGTCTGTTGCAAATACAAAGTTCTGGGGCGCCTGGGTGGTTCACTTGGTTAAGCATCCGATTTCGGCTCAGATCATGATCTCACAGCTTGTGGGTTCAAGCCCTGCGTCAGGCTCTGTGCTGACAGCTGAGTCTGGAGCCTGCTTCAGATTCTGTGTCTTCCTCTCTCTGCCCCTACCCTGCTCATGCTCTGTCTCTCTCTCTTCCTCAAAAATAATTAAAGATTAAAAAAAATTTAAAAAAAAAAAAGAAAATACAAAGTGCGATCCAACTTCTTACTTATCAAAAGGTAGTAGTCTCTCCAAATCCTTTTTTAAATTATCAGGGTGAATTTTGTGTTGTAATTTCTGACCATACAAAATTATCTTTAAAAAATTGGCATGCAAGAAGCATTCATTTCCTTGATCATTTCCCCATCTTTCTTCACAACTACTTTCTTCATACTCTTCCCCAATTTGTATCATTGACAAGCATTAAGTCTCCTTGTGTGTGTGTGGGGGGGGGGGGGGGTGGTAATTGCTTCAGAGTATTATGCCTCCACCCTTAGGCCTAACAGAAGCCTCAAAGTTATGCCAACTTACATGTAGTTTTTATTAAATGTTTGTATTTGCTACTGTTTTGCCTCAATATCTATAAATTTTTATCAGTGTTAAATTTGCTTTGACCCCTAAGTCATTGAGTATATTTAAGAATATTAATCTTAGTAACAATTCTTGTACGGTTTTTTCCACAAGTCAGACCACACTATTAATTCACCGAGTATAACTGTCTGTTCATTTGGTACAGACTTCCTCCAGATTCAGGGATTCGGTTATTCACAGTTCTAGATATTTGCTGTGCCAAGAACTGTCAAATAACACAACTTTGTTTTACTGCTTGCTGTTGCTCTGGCAGCTACTACCATCTGTAGTTTATTCTGCCTTTCTTGTTACAAGTACATTTATAAAGCATTAAAGAAAGACATTGAAGACAGATAAGCACCCAATGGAGTCTTTCAGGAGATAAGAGACAATTTTCAAAATAGATGCACTTTCATACAATGTTGGTGGGAATGGAACTTGATATGGCTTTTTCCCAGTGTTATTTGGTGGCGCACATCAAGAAGCCTGTTTTAAAAAGGGTTTTGGATTTTGTTTTTATTTGTTTCTTAACAAAGAGGGTAGCCATCCAAGAAATACTGCATTGAATGACTACATCAAGGATTTTCCTACTTGATGGCATTTATACATGCTATTTCCAGGTTTGAGAAGCAGCACCTCTTGGATCATTGTCTTACTTTTCTTGTGTCCCTGAGGTGGTTAACTCTACTACAATGGAGGGTTTCTTTATGTTGAATATCCACCCCCAAGAAATAAGAAGGGAAATATGAGTTTATTTAGCAAAGTCTGAACAAGTATCTGCTGAGTGTAATTTAATTAGCAGTTTATTTGCATTAACTGGATCAATTATCCACGGTTTGAACCTACCAACTGAAGTTGTGGCAATTTAGATCTAGTATACCTGAGATGCTTACTAGCATTATAGGTCAAGGTTAACTATCTATTTTTGTAGATCCCATACTGTTCTTATTAGATTCTGGAAGCAATCCTTCCTAATGATCAAAACTTGAATAAAACATTCAGGAAGATAATCTACTCATTGATCTGTTCAAAGACCACTTATGATGATGGGCTTTGATGATTGCTCATTTCTTTACTTTTATCATTCCTGTAAGAATAGTCTTTGTAATTAGTATTTTAGTTTCAGATATGACTTTGTTTATACATCAACGGAGTAAAAAAAATTTTTTTGACGAAAGTTATAATCCAGGAACATCACAAGGGCTATTATTCCCAAGTTATACAGCAAATTGTAAATAGCAAAAATCTTAGAGACAATTATGAAATCTTTCATTTTAAATTATTTTCATGTATCAATATGTGCAAAAATTATTCTCACTTATATATAACAATGGAATACAGTCAACTTTGAGTTCATTTTATTGCTGCAATAGAAGTTACCTGTGCAGAATATAGGAAATCTAAAGAAGGGAAGATACACTGCTTTAGACATGTTATAGCTCTCCAAATAGTTACCCTCATGTGTGAGGTTTTGGACTACACGTTGGCATAAAACCAATAATTGAAATATTTCCAACTCTCTGCAAGGCAAATAGTAATTGACCCATACAGCTGTGGGCTTACAGATGTCAGTATCGATACAAGCTCACTGTGCATCTAAAGAGAGAAAGGAGTCTGTGTATGTGTGTTTGTGTGAACTTACATGTGTGTGCAATCTGTGACTTTTGGAGAAGCAGATTGCTAACATAGGAGCAGCACTGGATGAGGAGCTGGTGTTTCTGCATGTGTTCTACTTTTGAGTTTCATTAACTAGATTACGTGACCTTGGGTAAAGGACTCAATAACCCTGTTTGAGCCTTACTTTTCTTCTCTATAAAGCCTTGTCCATTTCAAGGGATGTTTTGTGAATACAAAATAATGTATGGAGAAATTTATACAGTGGGGAATTTTTATATTGTATTTCTTCATTTCAGTACAAAAATGGGAAGGAAAATGTGAGAAGTAGACAAAACCTTGGGAATCACTTATCCAATGTGAGTTTACATTGGGGAGGAAAGACTCAGAAGTTAAATGACTTGACAAACATAAAAATACTCAATTTTTTTCAGATCTAGAGTCGTTTTAGTATTGCAATTTTTGCTCAGACCAGACACACACACACACACACACACACACACACACACACACACACAACAATAACAACAACAACTTAGCTGCAATACTAAAGCAAACCCAACTAATTATTTCCCCCTGTGATTCACAGATCTGTACTAGAAGGAATAGAAATAAAATCCTGTTCATTATGTTATTTGATGCTTTTATTCTTTTGTTTATTAAATATTTCATGACAGCTTATGACAAGAAAAAGAAATATCTGGTTTGTTTCAACTAATAATTAAGTGGTCAAAGAGTACTTAAAAGAAGTTAAAAAAGAAAGAGAAACTATAGGTTAAATAATGACATCTCAATCAAGATTTAATTTGTCATGGTCTCTCTTCAAATACTTTAGGAGATGGGGTGATGCATAAAATTTGAGGTTATTCTGTTTTTGAATTTTTTTTTGCTTATCTCTGTCAATCCCAGTAACGATTAGGTGTCTATCTTGTTTTAAGACTTAATGGAATTTTAAAAGTAATTTTCTGATTAAAATAATAATTTAACCCTTTGTGAAGTAAATCAGAAAATCTAGATTGCATCCATCTTCATTAATTTAGCCAAACTCACCTGAACATCTGCCATGTCACATACTGTTGTATATTTGGTTATACGTTTCTATGGTTGCAAAGGCAAACCAGAGAGATATCCCACACTCAGGGAACTCATAGTTTATTGTGAAGGGGGTGGGGGAGAGGAATATAAGGATATGCAACACAGTGAAAAAAGTATTACTTAAGAAACCGTCAAACCATTCTTGAAGCCTAGATAGGATCTGTGTGTGTAATTGGTACCATAACAAAAGTATAGTGGCAGGAAAGCCAGTAGTTGAGATAGAAAACAGAGTATGTGAAAACAAGCAGCAGGACATAGCTATTTTCCAGTTGCTTCTTTGGACCTGATCCCGTACTTACCTTGTTTGAATTTTGTTACCCAGTTTCTTTACCATGAGAGAAGCATGGATTCGTTAAATTGGCAAGTTAAGAATTCAATAGCATTTGATGGTATATCGAAAAACTACCCAGGGCACCTGGGTGGCTCAGTAGGTTAAGCGACCGATTCTTGGTTTCCTCTCAGGTCATGATCTTGTGGTTTGTGAGTTCGAGCCCCGTATTGGGCTCTCTGCTGTTTGGCATAAAGCCTGCTTCTGATCCTCAGTCTCCCCCTCTCTGCCCCTCCATCACTCACTCTCTCTCTCTCACTCTCTCTCTCTCTCTCTCTCAAAAATAAATAAACATTAAAAAAAACTACAAAAATCCTTTTAAACACTGTTAGAATATGTACGTTAAAAACACAGCAGCTAGGGGCGCCTGGGTGGCGCAGTCGGTTAAGCGTCCGACTTCAGCCAGGTCACGATCTCGCGGTCTGGGAGTTCGAGCCCCGCGTCGGGCTCTGTGCTGACAGCTGGGAGCCTGGAGCCTGTTTCCGATTCTGTGTCTCCCTCTCTCTCTGCCCCTCCCCCGTTCATGCTCTGTCTCTCTCTGTCCCAAAAATAAATAAACGTTGAAAAAAAATTTTAAAAAAAACCAAACAAAAAAACACAGCAGCTAATATTTGTAGAGTGGTCGATTACTTTGCTTTAAGAAAAAGAAAAAAAAAGGAAATTTTACCTCCCATGGACAAAACAAGAAAGCTTCAAAGGACAGAGTATGCTTTCTGCACCAATATGCAGTTTTAATCTTGCCTCCTCTATCAGCAGCTCCCACCTCACAGTAGAGATTAAATAGGTGTGGAAGAGAAGGGGTAAAAAGCAGCTCTACAAATTGCTAGAGTTGAAAAAAGCAACATCAGAAATGTTGCAATCCCAGAACTACTTTGTATCTGCTTTCCTGCACTATTCGGTTAGATCTAGCCAGGATCCAAACCCTCCTTCCTGAAACACAAGGCAATTCTGCAGGATAGTCAGTGCTGATGCTGCCCTGAGACACATGAAGAAAAGAGATACAAACACATCACCGCAGCTTAAACTTTCCCAGTTCTTCCCATGGTGTTTGTGCTGGGAAACTTGAGAGGCTAGATTTATTTCCAGTTCCATTTACCTTTTGTAATAGGACAACGGGTTTGGGGCATTTTAAGTAATAAATAACTGTAGTAGTTTCTGACTTAAATCAGGTGTCTTTCCTGGCTAAATGAAAACACTGAAAACACTTAAAGAATGAGCCCAAAAGCGTGTAACTCCACACATCCCCAAAGGCTGATTGAGAATGATCTTTAACAAACTATAAGGGGATGTAGTAGATCCTGATTTCAGTCAGTGGTTCCTTGTCACAAAGTTCCTTGGGTGCAAGGACTACCTTGTTTACATTTCTACCCTTCAGACCTATTACTGTACCTGGAACACGGTCAAAGACTCAAATATTTGTTGAATATGAGCAAATGAATAAATGAATGAAATTAAAAATGTGTAGTGATCTGTAAACAATGAAGCCATGGAATAGTTCTCTCTGGTGTCTAGGTCTCTTTGTGTCCCATGATTTAGGGTCTGTATTGCTAGGTCCATTCCTCCCTGTGGTTTTATTGCCAATCAAAGTGTATTTTTATCTATCTTTTAAACCTGAGCATGGCAATGTAACCATCCAGCTCTGTCTCTCATTCCTATTCTTGAAGCTCTGAGAAATTCTTTGGGAAGACACTACTTGAAACTCCTATTTACTTTGGTTTGTAGAAAGGGATCAGCATTCTTTAGCCTAGCAGGTAAATTTTCCCCTACAGTCCAAGATACTTGAGGACTGAGGTACTAAAGAGAGATGTGGAAGGCAGAATGATTTTTAGCAGGAAAAATCTCTGGAGTTGATACTGAAAATTAATCTTTACCACATCACAAATCTTTATGTGGTCAAGAACCAAGGATGTCCACCTGAATACTTCTTAAGAGGTTAATAAAGGACAATGGGCAAAGCCATGGTTTAAGGAAACCAACAAGATATGGAGCAGCACCAGGGGTGAGTAACAGTACAGGGTCATCCCATGAGGGTAACTGTAAGGGTGTAGAGACTGACAGGATCTGGGACAAGTGAGACAACATCCAGTAACTTTAGAGGGAAGGACCCAGCCAAATAAATACAGTACTCACTTTCTCTTTCCACCCCCTGATTTTCTATCAGTGTTGATAAGAAGCCAGAGAGCAAAGAAGCCTTTGATAAGTCCACGGGGTCATCTTCCCTATGCAGACTAACGCATGGACATATAGCTCCTTGATCCAGATGTGCAAAAGTTATTTCATTAAATAGTACTTTCCAACAATCTACCTCCATTTCCCAACTTGGTCCCCAGTAGTAGCTGAGGAAGATATTCAGGGAAATATCACTCTTTTATAATGTGGATAATTCCATGATTTAAGGAAATATGACCTGCCAAATTTTGACATCCATAATGGATGAATGAAGAGGTGACTATTCACATTGCAAAAGAATTCACACAGAACTTCTTTACAAAGTAGCCCCTTAATGAAGCTATAAAATTGCTATAAATGATTTGGGACACATAGAAAGTACTGCTCATGCCTTTAAAAATCTCACGTGTATCAAAGTATCTTCTAGTTTATGACTGTATCTTCTAGTTTATGACCTATTTTAGATGCCTTGCTCCCCAAATGGTATAGTCTTTCTGTTTATTTGTTTTAGCTAGGTGCTTTGTTTATGGAATTTCGTGTTTAGCAACGATTTATCTTTTTCATGTGTTGAATCATATTAAGAAGAAATAGGGGGATGTCATGACTTAAAAATAAGAGAGATGAACACTTGTGTACTTGAGAGTTGGGTTGTAGGTTAACTTCTATACCACGCTAAAAACAACAGTAACTAATTAGGAAAATGAAGGGATTATGACCGATGTGAACCACCTTTAGGGGTTTAGTAACATTCCCTCACTAAGAAAAGAGAAATGGAATAAAGGACCGAGATGAGAAAGATCATGACACGTTTAGAGAGTTTTAATTGTGAAAAAGTTTTCCCTGCTCTTTGTCCTGCCTCCCCTTAAAATAATACTTTTTGCTCTTAAGGATTCACATTAGTTGTGACTATTCTGCGATTCCTCTTTTCTTTCCTTTCAAAAATAGGATATATCTTCTTAAAAGACAAGCAGACAGAAAGATGCTAAAAATGAGAATGGAGAATAGATGCCAAAGCTAGAATTAGTACTCAGAAATTCCTAATGATGCCGTAATTCCCAGAGGGAAATATTTATTTATATAAGGACATTCAGTTAATTATTTATAGAAGTAAAACTCGGGAAAATTCCACTCTCACTGTTTTGATCTACATACACTGTCCCTAGAGACCTTGTCTCCGGCCATATGGGTTTCCATTCTCAGAATCCCAAAATCCCCATTTGCTCTTGACCTTGATATTGCATTTTTAAACAATGATATTTGCAATAATCATAATGACGCTGATTTTAAGGCCCTATTTTAAAGTTGAGTGTCCTTTCTTTGAAAAATTTTTTTTTCATACATACAGGAAAGACGTAAATTTGGAATGTCTTCATAGAATTTAAAAGCCAGGATCAATCATATGTGCTTGCTTGATCAACATCACCAGCTGAGGTGACCTCATTCAGTATCTGTGACTTAATGGCCCTCCAGTTCGCTTATGCCAGGTACAACTTCATGCTCCAAAAGAGGCCAAAGAAAGAGCCAGATAATATCAAGCTTGGAAAAATGGGAGTCAGGAGAAGAGGAGGGTGAAGGCAATCATTTATTTAAAACACATGAAGCTTGTAGTTTGCTTTTTGCAATTAAAGAAGAGAGAGGAAGTGTTAAAATGTAGCAGATTTTTTGACGGTAAACGTATTCTAAAAATATCAAGTGTTTTATGGCAATATTTCCCAGAAAATTGGAGAGCTCCAACGACAGGAAAAGCACTTCCTGCATAAGTAGTTTCCACCTTTGTACACCCATTTCTTTTTTTCTGTGATTTTTTAAAAATCTCCACTTGAAAAATTATAATTTTATAATAGCCACTCAAGTAAAAAGTGTTAAGAGGAATCATTTACTGCTAATGACAATAATAGTTAAAGGTACAGATCACTCCCACTCATTCTCACATTTTAACACAAGTGCTTTTATGGATCATGCTGAAAACTTATCATAAAATAGTGTGATTGGTAGTCATCACCTATTCAAAAGTAAATATGAAAACATAATGGCCCAAACACTTTATTAAGAAAGACTTAGGTTTGTAACAGAGACAAAACTTTACTGTGCCCTTCATATAACCAATAATCCCTGGTTCAACTTGCTGAAATAATATTTTATTACAAAGGGTTAGGCTTTTATTGAAGACACACACTTCATAGTATCCCTCTTAACACCAATAATCCCTAGTTCGATCAATTTACTTAAAAAATTTTCACTTTGGAGAAAATAACAAAACAATCTTTCTTCTTTCTGATGTAAGTTAGAAGGCCATTGACACGTTTCCTTACCTATATATTTCTCTACCCCAGTGAAGTTTACATGCAAAACTTGATCAAGAGCAGTATTGTGATTCAAAACCTTGAAGCATCTTGAACAAAACCCTAAACTGACAATGATCATTTTTATATTTTTTGAAACAACCCAAAGACTGCACAATTCTGAGGAAAAAACTATAGGCAAAGCAAGCCAAAATTATAAGCTGAATATGGATTTTTGTTCTTCAAAACATTCCCTTCTATGTGTTGCAAATGAGCGCCTAGAGATATCAAGAGGGAAGAAAAAGATGATTGGCAAAATTGTGGAGTTGGTGGCTTGGGAGAGAACAATATGAGAATAATAAATGACATTCTTAGAAGAATTACTTTTAGCTATATTGTCCAACCCTTCACCAATCCTAACATCAGCCATGCTTCCTTCCTTTCTAACACTACCAAAACATAGTACACAACTCTAAAATGGTGGACGGTGAAAAGGATTTGTAGCTAAACTCTAAAATGTTATGTTGAAGGACTGATTTCCTCTCTCCCAATAGAAAAAGCTATGGAAATATCAGAAAGATGATGGCAATTGCCATTGAAAGAGTTAAGGTCCACTCTCTCTGATGATTTAGAAAGGACTTTTGCAGACAAAACTGCTGCAGGTTTAGAATTAGTATAGATAGCCCCCAGTAGTGGGTGACCTTTGGCAAGAGAAGAGATGATAATCTAAAGAAACAATGATCTGGGGCCAATGCCAAAAGAGAAATGAACTGGATTCAACTGAGGTGAATTCAAAAGAAAATTCGTGAGTTTAGCACATGCACTAAAATTCTAGGAAGTGCTGAGAGACTGAATGAAGAAATAAAGGTATGATCAATCCTCACTAAACTGCATGAGAAAAAGTATATACCATTGGTGTCAGTGAAGTCTATTGACTTGCAGATTGAATTTCTCCAGGAATTTTGAGTCTATGTGCAGATGGTGCTGCTAATTTTTGATAATTTAAATAGTATTTTCCTTTAATTAAACATTTCAGTCGTGTGGCTAATAGTAGACATTCCCAAGAGTAAGGGGAATGGAGGATAAAAGAAATACTAACGAGCAGTATTCATAAAATTATCTGTGAGAATTTAAGAAAAAGAATGAATATATTATATGTCATTAACAGGAGTTGTACTCCAAGACCGATGGCTATAGTTACCAGTGTTTTCATATTCATCGTCCTCACAAACCAAGGCCTCAAGAATACCTTGAATAAGGTCACACACATTCTGAATGACCCCAGTCAAATTTAAACTCCTATATTAAAATTCAGAGTCTGGAAGCCTTATGCAACTTACATTGGATATGGAAAGGAATTTGGCTACGGCATTGTGGAAGAGCCACTGATGATAGTTTAAGGTTATTTTTTAAAATGTATTTTGTTGCTGTATTCTCAATGATGAATTTGAATTCTAGATAAAGATTCCAAAAATTTGACGTACATACTTGGAAATATTAGGGTAGAATTTTAAGTACATGACATGTTAATATTTAACAAAAAATGCTGGTGCTTACCAGGAAGGCAAATGGTTCACGAAAGTCTTTTCAACAGGCATTGGGAAGATTCTCCCCTGAAGATAAGCTAGAACAACAGTTACAGTTACATAAATTTGTAGCCAGTTGAATAATCTCAGCAAAAATGATTAGCAACAACCCATAAATCATACTCTAATGGGACAGCAAAAGACTCACTACTTTACCCTGTTTTATTCCCATATAGATACATACATTATAAAGAATCAAAACCATAAGAATCAAGATTCAGGTCAAAACTATCAAGGTAAAGGAGCACCTGGGTGGCTTAGTTGGTTAAGTATTCAACTCTTGATTTAGGCTTAGGTCATGATCTCATGGTTTGTGAGTTCGAGCCCTGCATGAGGCTCTGCAGTGAAAGTATGGAGCCTGCTGAGGATTCTCTCTCTGACCCTATCCCGCTCACCCTCTCCCCTTTTTTCTCTCAAAATAAATAGGTTTCTTTTTAATGTGAGAAAAAAAAACTATCAAGGTAAAATCTGGTCAGGATGAATCAAAAAAATCTTCATTGTATTTCAAGTAAGTCAATTAAACAGTTCATTTGGAAAAAATAACCTCTTTAGTTAACTAAAGCTCAATATAAACCAACCTGTATAACAAGTGGCCAAAAATGCTCATAAAATCCTAATCTATGGAGAAAAGAAGAAAGACCATATTTAGAATATTGTACTGTCTTGGTCAGATCACATGCAGTGTATTATATTTATCTATGGTTATGATGTTTTAAAATGTGATAAAGCTGTAGACAAATTTCACAGTGGTGGGTAGACTAAAAAGCAACCTAGCTATATTATGTCAGAAAATATCAGAAAAATCACAGATATTAATTCTGGAATTGAAAATATGTAGTGAGGATGTGAAGGTTGCCCTAAAATATTAGAAGAAAGCTCTTGTAAAAGCCATGACAGAATTGCTTTATAATTGGTAACATTAGAGAATATCTTGATGTATGGAAGTTTAGAAAGAAACTTCATTTCAATATCAGGAAGCATATTCTGACATTCAGTAATTATTCAAAATTGAGATTTGTTTCACGCCCATGAGCTCCCCATCAACAGATGATCAAGCAGAAGGTGTCCTATTAGCAGAAAACAACATGTTGATTATAGTTAAAGATCTGTATACTGTTTTCTATACTTGAAAGTTGCTGAGAGTAAATCTTAAACGTTCTCACTGCAAAAAAGAAACGGTAATTATGAGGCATGATGGAAGCGTTAGCTAATGCTTTGGTCGTCATCATTTCACAACGTATGTGTATCAAGTCAACACATCATGCAGCTTAAACTTACACAGTGTTCTATGTCAGTTATATCTCAATAAAACTGCGCGGGGATGCTAAATGCATTTTTGTATGCATTTTGATTCTGCTGTTTTGAATGGAGAGGTGGTTCTTCTAGAGAGTGTAATTTTCTATTGTTTCCGCACCACTGCAGGGCTGTGTATGGCACCCAGCAGGAACAGAGGGCAGTAATATCGATGCCAAAGGAGTTGCTCAGGGAGCAAATGATCTGAAGAGCCCCGGAGGTTTGAAGGCAAGTCTTTGAAGAGTCCCTCTGTAAGACAAGCCTCAGATCTGATATGACCGGTTTGCTGCAACCCTGATTAGATGACATTCCTTGAAGTGAGAGGTCTGCAACTTAACTCTTCCTGGGGACTTTTCCCTCTCACACAGATTCTTTAATCTCTTTCTGGCAATAAAAGATAAAACCCAGTTCGGTTTGTTTTAAAGAGAATCACACTACAACCTTCCCCCATGTCACCTCCGCATACACACAAATCTATACAGCCTCTGTAAGGGGTGCACACCTGGGCAACTTGAGATAAAACTTTCCTCTTTCCATCCAATCCTTCATTCTTGTGTAATCATTAAATATTATAGGAAAAAAAAACAGAACTTCAAATGTTGATGAACCAGTGACATCCCTTTTAGGACCCCTTTGTGTTTTAATGATCCGGTGGATGACCTTTGCCAGCAAGCAATGCTTTGCATTTCCATGTTTAGAAAGTATCATAACGGAAACTGATTTATTAAAAACTACCCCAAGCATATAGCATCTGATAGTATTTACCATAAAAATGTTAATTTTGTAAGAAGTGGAGGATATTAGTAGAGATAGTGGGGGTTTTATTTGCCAACAGACCTTGGGGGAAAACTGGCTAAGATTTCAGGGTAGATATGTAAAAATTCAAAACCAAATGCCTCTGTAGGTTAGCACGAAATCATCTAATAATGGTATTCAGATATTTGCCTCTTTTTAAAGAACTACGCAAAATTAAGCCCAGAAAATGATCACAGCATTGTGCATTTGGGTGGTTATCACAGAGAGAAATTATTGCTCATTTCACATTGTCACCATGGCCTCTCCAAAACAATGAAAACAACCCCCCATGCCCTCAGCCTCTTCATCTTTCAGGTGTGTTTGAGGAGGTTTATTAGTATGGTATGTAGAGTGAATAGCTCCCTCCCCTTATCCTATGGGACTGTACATTGGCTCCTCTGAGATGATTTGGGGCAATATCAACTGAAAGAAGGTCCTGGGTGCCAGCCAGATGATCCCTACCAAGCTGTAGGCCTGTTGACATATTAGATATCCCGCTTCTAAATGTGAAGGATAAGTCATGGCACTGTGTAACAATAAATTTTAAATATACCAGATTAAAAGTTAAAAGAACAATTCTAACCCTCATCATGATCACTTTCACTATGTAGTTTAGTTTAGTTTAGTTATTTTGAGAGAGAGAGTGAGCAGCGGAGGGGCAGAGGCGGGGGTGGGGAGAGAGAGAATCCCAAGCAGGTTCCATAGCATCAGCATGAAGCCTGACATGAGGCTCAAATTCATGAACCATGATATCATGACCAGAGCTGAAATCAAGAGTCAGACGCTTCATCAACTGAGCCACCCAGGCTCCCCTTATCTTCTTATTTTAATTCAATTCATCAAATGTTTGATAATTTTCCAGTACATGTTTTTTTTTGTTGCTTAGAGCTGTGCTGTTTCTTTATGAGCCTTTCCCTTACTGTTATGGCAGGGCTTCTGAGCCCTCTAGCTCTTTGTTTCTTAGGCTGACTACCCAAGGAGCCTGTGTGGTGTTCTCTTACTGCTCTTGTAAAAATTCATAAAGGGAAACCTCACTAAAAGGGAGTTGGGACGTTTGGCAGGGGAGTTCTTAGGCCTACTTCTCATCATCATTTGCAAAGCAAACAGGAAGAGACCAACCCTGCAGGTGGATGCTACTTACCATCCTGGCAAGAGGAAGAAAGGCTTAACTCCTCCCTCAGCAACAGCTTAGCCAATGAGAGACTGTCACAACTCAGCCAATGAGAAGTCACTATACTTCTAATTCCCAGTTTACTCCAGTAGACTTTTGGTTTATTACAGCCTTCCCAACTTACCCTTCATCTGTGAAACAGTGCACCTCTCCTTTGTTCTCTGGACTGGCCTATGGCTTTGCCATAACTTGCTTGTCCCTGATTGCAATTCTCTGTTATTTCCAACTAAACCCATCTTTTTGCTGACAGAATTGTAACTGAGCTCAACGTTGTTCTACACACTGCCCAGCAGGCCATAAGTTGAGAGGCAAGTTGGTGGGGTAAACCAAAACCACCTCCCCTCAGCATGAAAGTTGAGCTGGTTTTATGTTTGCAAAAGGTGGAAGTGGGAGGGGGTTGCAGACAAAAGGTGACTGATGTCTGTGGACATCCAAGGACAAAAGATGATCCAACGACATCTTTGTCCGCGGTCAGTTGATCTTTGCATACAAAAACCTGGTTGGTTCATTCCTGTGAATCTTAAACATAGCATAGTCATTCCTATTGTACTTTCTTATCTCCTTGGGTGAGGTAGGTTTTCAGTAAAAAGCACTTTTTGCAGATCTTAGCTGTAGCATGCCTATGTGCAGGGCTAAGCAGAAGTTTCTAAGGGCTAGGTCATAGCAGCAAGGGAAATAGAAGCAATATGGAGTCAGACATGCTAAATTTCTCCCTGTTATGAAAAAACTGACAGCTTTATTTCTTTAAAGTTAACACTTTCGATACACAGATACTACCCCACTAATTCAGCTTGCTTTTCTCATTCCTTGGGCTACAGCTGCTGCCCCAAAGTGGGGAAATAACTTGCTTTTCTTTTCAGCCCTTTAGCTCTTTAGGTTTACAGATTGCTGCCTGAAGTTTTAGTTTTATAATCTTGCTTATTAAGTAATAAAAAGAGTTCTCTCTAGGAATAAGGTCAAAGAGAATTAAAGGCTACAACCCAACATCGCATGTTTTTCATATTGATCACAAGGCTAGTGTCTCCGGCCAAAAACAGGCTGAAAAATCCCCACAGCAGTCTGACCTCAGGACACGCTTCTATATAACCTTGTCACAGCCATTTCTTCTCTCTAAAGTCCTGAGACACCTGATTATTTGGCACCAAATCTTTCTCCATGCTCCCAGGAAGCCAATGAGATACTCATGAAAATAGGGTTCCAAAACACCTGCTATCATCTCTGAATTCCTAAGTAGCCATATCCTACAGCCTCACAGTCCAATTACAGCCTTCATTTCAGTCCTCTGGACTCTTTGCTAGTTGTATAGATGATTACCCATAAGTAGAGGAAGAATCCATACAGCAGCAGTCTCTTCTGATGTCATCTACACTACCTTTTGTTTAAACAACAATCCTAATATTACCTATCCTTCTAACCAAATCGGCAATCACTTTTTATTCACATATTTTTTCTCAAACGCATTTCCATTTTTCACTCATCTTTCTTATTATCAGCTTATGTGTGAACAACAGAAGGATTCTGTTAATTCTAAAATTATCTGTTGATGTCTCAGACTTGAAACCTGAAACTGAAAATAACCCACAATCAAGGCCATTAGAGAGAGGTGGCTCCGTTGTTGTGGAGGACTCCATAAGCAAACCAAAATCTAAGCCCGTAAATGCTTCAAGGTTACGACACCAAAACCTAAGCACCACCAACCACAAAGAGCCAACTGGGCTTTAAGCTACAACCACTCAGTTCCTTTGCTTTCCTTTTCCACCTTTTCTCTATCAAAGTCTCTCCCTATCTCCTGCCAGGGAGCACTCCTAACCACTTCTGGTTTGGTGCTGCCCAATCAGCTAGATTTTGCTCAACTAAACTCTTACCATTTTTAACAACGGCTCATTTTATCTTTGAACAGTGGGAACTCAATTAGTATCGTTGCCAAAGTAAAAACCAAGTTAAATGGCCTTTATTCCACCAAGGTAGTATAGTCAGGCCATTAAGTCATTATTATCCAAACCTCCATCCCCCACTCACCTCAACCTCCTCGGAATACCTCCTTTGGCCACTTATCGGTGAGTTAATTTATTTTAATTAAAATAAGCAGGTATTCCAGACAATAAATAGAAATGCAAACTTTATGTGGAAAGGCACATTGATATAAATACTGTGTCAGCTGTAGGATGTCTAATTATCATAAAACATATTCTAAATGATGGTTCATTAATTGCTAATTCTCAAGATGAAAATCATTTGAAATAATAAAGTTGAACCATTAAATGTGAAAAAAAAAAAAGATCCAGTAGAAGCTTTCACTGAAAAAAAGATTATTTGTGTTTAACATAGTATTGCAACAGAGAGAACTGTATATGTATTTTAAGTGTTGGAAACTGGTTGCATTTCAAGTTAGGGGAGAAAGGAAAAGTAATTAGGAGAGAGATCTGCCTTAAAGTCAAAGGCTACAGCCCTTCAGCTTTCCCAAATGCTCCTGATTCTTGGTTCTTCCAGAGATATTCCAAATCCATAAAGCAAAACCTGGGATGTCAAAGTTTCAGAAACTATTGCCAAGGGTGGCTGAAAACACAATTTAGAGATCAGTGAGCAGTTTGTTTATTGACATCTTTTTCTACTAATACTTTCTTCAAATTGGAAGCATCAGTTTTCCAAAACTTAGAAATAGTTCATAAAAACTCCAGTTGTTTTTCATCCAGAACAACTGTATAACTATCACCAGCATGTGATCATCTTGTTTTTAGCTAGTTTTAGATGAAATCCAGTTGCATTAACATTCTCTCCTGTCATGAATTGTCTTTTATTTCTACATTACTTAAGTGCTGACTAACTAGTGAAATAGTACAATCTCCTTGAATACATAGCAACATTGAGATCACATTTTCTAATATACATAATCACCTCTATGGACAAATAAGCATTACTATTCCCAACTCTTCAATAATTAATATATTAACTTTATTTCCTAGAGCAGTTTCAGCTTCACAGCAAAGCCGAGCAGAAAGTTGCCATGTACCCTAGTCTCCGCACAAACACAACCTTTCATATCATCAACATCCTCCACCAGACAGGTACATTTATGGCAACCGATGAGCCTATATTGACACATCTTTATCACCCTGAGTCCACAGTTGTCATTAGGGTTCACTCTATGGGACACGTATCCATCATTACAGTATCAGAGGATTTTCCACTGCTCTAAGAATCTTCTCAACACATTTTTAGAGTTTTAGAACAGTTGAACCAGATTAGGCTCTGCTAAAATAACTTCTCCTAAAGGCAGTCTTTGTTAAGGACAGAATGTTCTGGTGCATTTCAAAATGGTTCCATTTCCTCTCCTCCTGCCGAAGACGGAGGGGGTTTTTCTCACATTTTTGCCGTATGGATCTGGTGGAGCTGTTGAAGGTAAAACTCACAAGAGTGAGCTCCTCCCCCACAATGATGGGGTCTCCCTGGAGTTTTTAACTGTCAGACTCGTGCACACCAAGCTGTCAGCAATTCATCACTTTATAGCTCATGTTTTCCCACCCAGTACTGGTGCCCACGGTGCTTCTGGGTTTCTGCTCTGGTAAGCTGTGATTCTCTGTATCCTCCTCTCTGACTCTCCAGTTTGGGGGCAACAGCTGCCATGTGCCATCACTTTTCTGACAAATGTAAGAAAAGTTGACTTTTCCCTTTCTTCAGCTTTCTCTGGTTCTTAGGATGGAACGAGGACTTCTAGCTCTTTACTGTGCTGGACCAGAAAGAAGAAGTCACTGTTCCCATTTCAGGATGAGAGAACTAAGAACTGTAGGAGGGAAGTCTCTTCCTAAAGCTCATGCAAATATTAGAGATAGAATTGAGACCTGGGCCTACTAACCCCAAGTCTGAATTATTAGCCTGTTTTGTAATTGTGTAAAAGGAGGCTTGGATTCTTATTTATCCATTCTGGAAAGGAAGTGATTAAATTTGGGATCCTGATTCAATTTTTTTTACATTCAGGAAAGAAGGTCATTAAAAGAGCATTCTATTCCTAAGAATTTATCTTACTTAAATTATGAAAATTTACATATACAAATAGGTTTATTACAGTATGATTTATAACAGAAAAAAATGTAACTAGCTGGAATGATTATGGTAATTATGCACATCTTTGCAGTGGGATATTAAGAAAAGCATGTAACAGCAGAGTTAAATGTTTATGATACTATGGTAAGCGAAGAAGACTGACTATAAAACTGTCTCTATTTAAAATAGACAAGGTAGGAAAATAGAAACAAGTACTAGTTGGGAGGACCGAGCTTTAAAAAAAACTTGAAGGAAGGGTGCCTTGGTGGCTCAGTCGGTTAAGCGTCCAACTTCAGCTCAGGTGATCATCTCACTGTTTGTCGGTTCGAGCCCTTCATTGGGCTCTGTGCTAACAGCTCAGAGCCCAGAGCCTGCTTTAGATTCTGTGTCTCCCTGTCTCTCTGCCTCTCCCCAGCTCATGCTTGTCTCTCTGTCCCCCTCTCAAAAATAAGTAAACATTAAAAACAATTAAAAAAAAACTCAAATCACGTTGTGATAAATATGTACCATAAGTAACTTTTTTAGAAAAATGCATTAATGATATTTTCATATGCAAGTAGGACACACTGTATTAGTCTTTGGGGGAAAAAGGACAGCTTATTTCTTACAAATCTAGTTTAAAACTTAGAATTGTGACTATCCACTGTTGACAGGAATATGTCATTGTTTACATGGACAAGTATGCTAGTATAATGGGTGCCACCTGTTCCCCTTGCTGTATCATGTACTTGAATGAATGGCTTTTCAGAGGCTCACTAAAATGGCATTGCATGTTAGTTTAAACTAGGTATTTATGGTACAACAATGCAGGGAATAAAAGAGAAGGAACACAGCAAATTCTATAGAAAAGGGATTTGAGTAATGTGGTTGGACGCAAGGCACCATCAACAGGCTTGTATTCACCCTCACCCGTTCAGTACACAGTAAAAGATGCAAACACCTAAATCCAAGAGAGTAGCTAAGTCGGCCTCGAAATGTGTTTCTCTCTTTGGTATAATGGTATGATGTTGTTTTTTCTCTTTTTTTCTTTTTCAATAATCCTTGCAGCTCCAGCTCACACAGAATGAATTGTTGGCTTCTTTATTGAAGGGGTGTGGGGAGGAGGGGGAAACACCGCTTTTTAAAGCCAATACCAAAGAAAATAACTCCTTTTGTGTGTAGAGGGATCAATAGTGGTCTCTGTGTTCTTTCTATTTCTTGCTTGTATTTTCTATTGATGTGTACAAACCTAGACATTTGGTTTTAAGTGTTGTTTAAAAAATTTTTTAACAGGAGGAATAGAGAAGCAAACAGTAATTTTAACCATCATTGACCTACTTTTAAAAAAATTCCATTCTGTTCTTAATACACATACCCCAACAAAAGAAAAAAATCTTGATGTATGTCTACATGCCAAAACGTTTCCTAACTTAAGTTTATTATTTTCTCTAGGGCAATGAATGCAATTATGAAAGAGCTCTAATTGAAATTATTTTAAGATCGGGAATTTTCAACCATGATAATTATTTAGCTATAGCCTTCCCTGCCTTTAATTATTATGGGAAGATGATTGTCTCACTTTGAAGTGGCTGAGGAGATTGGAAGAAGGAACATTTCCTGTCCATGTGATGGTCCTTTTCCATATTTGGGCCCTGATTGTTTTTATACAAAACTAGGAGTGGAAATGAGGAAATCCACTAGAATATCTAGTTTTTTGTTCTTTTTTTTTTTTTTTTTTTTTTAAGAGTAGTGTGTATTGGGACTCATGGGTGGCTCGGTGTGTTAAGCATCAGACTCTTTGTTTCACCTCAGGTCATGATCTCGCAGTTTGTGGGTTCGACCCCCATGTTGGGCTCTGTGCTAACGGTGCAGAGCCTGCTTGGGGTTCTCTCTCTCCCTCCCTCTCCGCCCCTCCCCCACTCCTACTCTCTCTCAAAATAAATAAACTTGAAAAAAAAAGAGTATTGTGTATCAAAAAGCGATTTCCTTCAGAGATTTTAACCTGAAGAGGCAAACCAAAAACAATAAATTGCTGCCTACATAGACTGAAGGGTTGAATGACTTAAGAATCACATTGAGTGATGTCTACCCAAGTACAAGTCATCTATGGGCCAATTATAGTTAAAATACATAAAGACATGGCTTACATGATGAAAGCAATCTAGATATTTCTCTAATTGGAAACTTGACCTAATTTTTTCATTTGCTCAACAAATATTCATTATATACCAGGTGTCAGGCACTATCCTGAGGACTATGTATAAAAAGTGTGGAAGAAAGGCAATTATTTCTTTCTCAACTTAAAACTGAGGGAGAGTTATAATATAAAATGATATGCTCAATAGAGAGATGGAGAGGGAGCTAAGGGCATAAATTCACAGATGAACCTACCCTAGAAACAATAAGGGTATTAGTCAGAGTTCTCTAAAGAAACAGAACCAATAGGAGATGATAGATAAAGACATAAATAGATATAGATCTGTGTATAGAGATACAGAGAGAGAGGGAGAGAGAGAGAAAGAAAGACAAAGAGAACAAAATACCTTTATTATAAGGAATTAGCTCACATGGTTAGGAAGGCTAAGAAATCCTAAAATCTGCAGTTGGCAAGCTGGAACCCAGGAGATCCAATGAAGTATCTGCAGTCTAAGGGCAGAAGACCGATGTCTCAGTTCAATCCATCAGGCCAAAGAGGTCCCCCCCCCTCCCCCACCTTAATCAGTCTTTTTGTTCTATTCAGGTCTTTACTTGATTGGATGAGATGGACTCACATTCTGGATGGCAATCTGCTTTACTCTGCTCTGCCCATTCAAATGTTAATGTCATCCAGAAACACCCTCACAGACATACCAGGGAAAATGTTTAACAAAATGTCTGGGGACCATATGGCCCAGTTAAGCTGACATTTAAGATTAACCAAAAGAGTAGGTTAGGTCAAGGATTTCTGAAGGAACAGAAACTGAGCCTGAATGCTGAAGGTCCCAAGGAAGGAGAGAAATTGTGTCCTAGGGTGGATTATAACCAAAATCTCACTCATATGTAATTTAGATGTTTCAGATGATAACATTTGAGGTTTTTAAGATGAGATTTAGGTCAGAATTTAGATTTTGAATTGATGTTGGATCTGATAATGGTTTCAGAGTTTGGGAGATCTTGGGATGAGATGACTATTTTGCACATCAGGTTGACATGAATATTTGGAAGTTGGAGGACACTGTGGTAGGGCAGAGTAATGGCTACCAAAGATGTCCATTTTCGAATCCCCAGAACCATGATTTTGTTATTTTCCATTGCAAAGGAGAACTTTGCAAATGTGATTAAGGTTAAGGACCTTGCAAGGGGCAGAGATGCCTGGGTGGCTCAGTTGGTTAAGAGTCAACTTAGGCTCAGGTCATGATCTCACTGTTCATGAGTTCAGGCTTTGTGCTGGCAGTGCAGAGCCTGCTTGGGATTCTCTCTCTCCCTCTGTCTTCCCCTTCCCTGCTCATCCTTTTTCTCTCTAAATAAATAAATAAATAAATTAATTAATTAATTAATTAAAGTTTAAAGACCTTGGGATCAGATTATCCTGGATTATCTGGGTGGACCCAACCTGATCACATTTGTTTTTAAAAGTGAGACACTTTGCCAGCTACAGTGAGAGGGATGAGAGGAGAGAAGGACAATACAATTATCACCTTTGTTTTTTGTTTGTTTTTTTCTTTTCACTTCTTAAAACTATGTGAATAATTTTTAAATTTCATGTCAATTTTCCCATTGGCTAAAGTCATTTTCTTGTGTTTGTTGTCATTGTTATTGGTTGTGGTAGTGGTTGCTCTAGGTATTACAATATACTCCTTACAATGTGCTATTTCAGGCAAAATATGGAAATCTAACAACCATATAGGGCTGTATTCTTCTTGTCCTCTGTGTCATAATTATTATATGTACTATTATAAACCCCAAAATGTTATAATGTTTTTAAACAGGTACATAGTTTGTAAAGAAATGGACAAAGATGGCAAAAAGAAACAAAAAGATAGATTTTTGCATTTATCCAGATAGATAGCATTTCCAATGTTCATCTTTCTTTTCCAAAGTTCTAAGTTTTCCATTCTCATGTCTGTGCTTCACCTTGAAGAACTTCCTCTTCCTTTATGATTCCTTGTGGTAGAGATCCACTGCTTCTAGTTTGATTTTATCTAAAAATGTCTTTATTTCATTTGCATTTTTGAGTGATTTTGATATAGAATTCTGTACTGTTTTCTTTCTTTCAGCATTCCAAAGATGTTCTGCTTTCTTCTGGTCTCCATGGTCTAATTAAAAAATTAGGCATTTGTTGCCCCTTACGTAACATGCCATTTTTCTCTTGCTACTTGTTAGAGTCGGTCTTCAGTTTTGGCTTTCAACAGTTTGACTAAGATGTGTCTTAGCTGGGCTAATTTGTGTTTATCCTGCTTGGTTTTCCTCTAGCATCTTGGAGCTGCAAATTTTGCTTTCTTATTCAAATTGGGAAATTTTTACACATTATTTCTTCAAATATTTTCCCCTTCATTGTCTTTTTCCTCTCTTTCTGGAACCAAATTAATGTATTTGACCATCAGAGACCAGCAAACTCTTTTTCTATAGAGCCAGATAATAAATAATGTTGAATTTGCAGGCCACCTATCTGTTACAGGTTTTTCTTTTTCTTCTTTAGTTTTTAATTGTGGTAAAATTTGCCATCTGGGGGCACCTGCGTGGTTCAGTCAACTAAGTGTCCTACTGTTGATTTCAGCTCAGGTCACGATCTCGCGGTTCACGAGTTCGAGCCTTACTTTGGGCTTTGTACTGACAGCATGCACAGGCTGCTTGGAATTCTCTCCTCTCTCTCTGTCCTTCCCCCCCTCATTCGTACTCATGGGCACAGTTTCTCTCTCTCTCTCTCTCTCTCTCAAAATAAATAAATAAAACAAAAAAAAATTACTATCTGAATCATTTTAAAATGTCTAGTTCAGTGGTGTTAAGTACATTCAAATTGTTGTGCAACCATCACCACCATCTATCTCTAAAAGTCCTTTGATGTCCTCACCTTTCATCCATATTGTGGCACATATCAGAATTTCCTTTCTTTTTAAGGCTGAATAATATTCTACTATATGCATGTCACATTTTTTTTTTTAATCCATCCATCCATTGACAGATACATGGTTTGCTTCTACCTATGGCTATTGTGAATAATGGCCCTATGACCATGAATGGTTTTTTTCTTTTTCAAAAAAACCCAGCATTTTAAAAATGTAACAGCCATTCTTAGTTTGCACGCTGATTTGACCCATGGGCCATAGCTTGCTGACTTCTGACCTAGGTCTTTGAGACTTTATTTACATTTTTAAAACTCTTTTTCTCTATGTATTGTTGTTGTTTAATCTTGAGTATTTTTTCTTTTTTTTTCAAATTTAATCCAGCATGTCAATTTGGCTGTTAAATCCATCCAGAGAATTTTGTTTCTTATTTCAGAAAATACATTCTTTAGTTGTAAAATTTCCATTTCAGGCATTTTCATTCATTATAAATATGTCTAGCTTTTACTTTATTGAGGATAGTTATAATAGCCATTTTGAAAACCTTGTCTGTTAGTTCTAACATCTGTTTCATTTTGAGGTTTGGCTTGATCCATTTCTTCTTGAGACTGTGATTTTTTTGGCTTTGCTTATGTTGGATAATTTTGCATTATATCCTGGACATTGTCAATGTTAAATTTTAGAGATTCTGAATTCTGTTATTTTTTATTGATGTGTTGTTTCTTTTGTTTTAGTAGTAAATATTTTTGACTTAGCTTGAACTGCCAACTTGATTTCTTGGGCAGAAACTCCCTTCTGTTTGGATTTTTTTTTTTTTTATTCAGTGGAACCACTTACCTCTGTCCTACACATACATAGTTCAGAGGTCAAAGAAATGGGGTGAGCAGAACTTGGGAATTCACTATTTGACTCATTCTGTTCTGGGATTCCCCTACTCTCTTCAACATTCACAACTTCCAAGCTTCAGATTTCTGATTCCCCAACCAGATAGGTTGTTTTTTTTCATGTGTGCCCAGCCCCAATTCTGCTCACCACATGGACTGCACTTAGCGCCAGGCTTAAAGTGAAAGCCTTAGAGAGAGAAATTTACTTTAGACCTCCCTCTTCCCTGTGAACTTGTACATCCCAGCAGAATATTTTTATTCTGTTCACCCTCTTTCAGATAGTTGTACCTCAGAGTGTGGCTTTTTGTATTGTCTGGTTCATAGTTATTTTCTACAGGAGTGTCATCTGGTAGGGTCTTAGTCTATGCCTATTTGTACAATTTAATCAATGATTAATAAGTCTCAGTCATTGTAACAGCCGGGAGGCAACTTTTTATATATTTGGTGCAAGAAAGCTATAGAACTAATCATTCACTCCACCCTACCTTCGTGTATTAGTTGAAAATTTTATTTTGGTTACTTGATGTTCAGTAAGAGTTTTTGTGAACTAGAGAGGTAAAAGCGTTAGTAACAATGCAATTCCATAAAGAAGAATCCCACAAATAGGAAAATTGTTATCTACTGTAATTCATAACAAGATTTTTGTTTAACCCTTCTAGAAGTGTTTGCATTTAACAACCTAGGAATTAGTAATCTAACATAAAATGTGGAAAATACTGAATTCACATAAGACTTTCGACATTGTACTTCTACACATACTTGGTTAAGACAATAGTATGACCCTATTATAAAAGAAGAATGTACATTTACATTATTCCTCTTCTCTCATTTTTAACATAAAGAAGTGATAAAGTGTGAGTGAAAAAATAATCCATTGCTACATTGGACTAGCCATTGCAATACTCAATACCTTTATATTAAGCAGTGGGACTTTTATCATGTTGAGAAAAAAATAAAACAGTGCTACTATATCGTTTAACAATATAGCACTCTTGGGTGTAGCAAATCTAAAGGGGAAAAGAAAATACTATATGTAAGAATCCAAAGCATTTTAAGCATTTGTTCCCATATTAATTCTTAAATTGTTTCTATTTTAGTTGCATTTTACTTTTGACTCCAAATCAGTTCCACCATGGGCAAATATCCATTTTATTTTATTTTATTTTATTTTATTTTATTTTATTTTATTTTATTTAAGTTTGAGAGCGAGAGAGAAGACAGAATCCCAAGCAGGTTCTGTGCTCAGCGCAGAATACTATGTGGGGTTCCATCTCATGAACCGTGAGATCATGACCTGAGCCGAAATCAAGAGTTGTATGTTTAACTGACTGAGCCACTCTGGTGTCCCAGGAAACATGCATTTTAAATATCTAAAATAAAGTAGAGTTAGTTTTCTTTTATGAAAAAAATGACAAAGACAAATGTGAAGACAAATGTGAAGCTCAAAGAATTTTAATAATGTGAACATACATGTTTAACCATACCACAGAGAAAAATTAAAATATTTCTAGAGCCCCAGATGACCTTCCTTTTGTCCCCTCAGTCACCATCTTGCTCCAGAAGTAAGCACTATTCTAATTTCTAACAGCATAGATCTGTTTGGAGTGCTTTTGAAGTGTATATAGATGGAATCATTTCAGACTTTTTTACTTTTGTCTCAGCATTATATTTGTAAATGGTATATGTATTGTTGTGTATGGCAACAATCTATTCATTTTCATTGATGTATTTAATTATTTGGTAATTTTTTTAACCTCTTCCATATAAATTAAATGCTTAGGGGCTCCTGGCTAGCTGGCAGTAGAGCACGTGACTCTTGATCTCAGGGTTGTGAATTTGAGCCCCACATTGGGTGAAGAGATTACCTAAAAATGAAATATTTTTTAAAAATTTAAAAAATTAAATGTCTTGTTTGTTTCTAGTTTGGGAGCTTACAAAACTATGGTTGTGAAAATTCTTGGATATGTCTTTCTGTGCACATTTGTACATATTTTGATTGGGTATATACCTATTCCTGGAGTTGCTGGATCATGGGATCAGTATATGTTTAATTGTAGATAACTGCCATTTTCTATAATTTTATACTCTCAGCCGCAGTGGTTCAGAGTTTCCATTGTTCCAGATCCATACCAACAATCCGTATTATCACATTAGACACTTTTGGTGTATTAGACACTTTTGGGAAGTGCCTACTTGTATCTTTTGCCAATATTGAATTTTCTTCCTTTTTATTATTTGTAGGAGATATTCATATATTTTGGATATAAGCCCTTTGTGAACTATGTATATTTTACATCATAAATATCTTTTCCCTCTCATAGCTTGTCCTTTTACTCTTTTGATTAATATAAGTTCTCACTTTTTTTTTTTTTAACGTTTATTTATTTTTGGGACAGAGAGAGACAGAGCATGAACGGGGGAGGGGCAGAGAGAGAGGGAGACACAGAATCGGAACAGGCTCCAGGCTCTGAGCCATCAGCCCAGAGCCCGACGCGGGGCTCGAACTCCCGGACCGCGAGATCGTGACCTGGCTGAAGTCGGACGCTTAACCGACTGCGCCACCCAGGCGCCCCTATAAGTTCTCACTTTTAATGTGATCTGGTTTATCTGTCTTTGTCTTTACAGTTAATGCTTTGTCCTCTTTTTAAGAAGTCTTTAAGTACCTCAAGTTTATGAAGGTATTTTCCTATATTATCTTCTAGAAGGTTTGATGATGATGATGATGATGATTTTACTTATATATTTGATCTTTTTGTGTGGTAAAGGGTAGGGATCAAGAATAATTTTTCTTCATATGGATATCTAATTGACCCAGCACCATTTTTGAAAAGACTGTTATTTCCTCCACTGTACCAGAACATCTCACTTGTGATGATCATGTAACAATGTGTTTGTGTCAGTTTTTGTAATGTGCAACGTGTTTTATCTCTATTATGGTTTATTTGTCTCCCCCTTCTGCCAATAACATATTACTTAGTCTTACTTTATAATACATCTTGATATCTCATAGTATAAAATTTTATTAAACATTCTATTAGAGAGGTGCCTGGGTGACTCAGTCAGTTAAGAGTCTGACTTTTTTTTTTTTTTTTTGAGAGAGAGCAGTGGAGAGGCAGAGACAGAGAGAGAGAGAGAGAGAGAGAGAGAGAGAGAGAGAGAGAGAATATCAAGCAGGCTCCATGCTCAGAGTGGAGGCTGACTCAGGACTTGATCTCATGATCATGAGATCATGACCCGAGTGGGAATCAAGAATTAGCACTTAACTGACTGAGCCACCCAGGCACCCCAAGTGACTGACTCTTGATCTCAGCTCAGTTCTTGATCTCAAGATCAGTTCAAGCCCTGCATTGGGCTCTGCACTGGGTATGGAGACTAATTGTTTTTTATTGTATTAAATAATTTTGGAATCAACATCAATTAAAAAAAAGTTGGGATTTTTTTACTGCAATTGTATTGAATCCATAAATTAACCTAGGGAAAATTGACATCTTTTCAATATCTTCTTCAAACTATCCATAAACTTTAGTTATTTTTCATGAAAAAGTCTTATACACATATTTTGTTATATTTTTTCTTGAGATTTTATGTTATTTTTGGTTATTAAAAATACTGACATTTTACATTTTATTTTCCAATTATTTATTGATGCCTTATAGATATAAAATGGATGAATATTGAAATCCATTCCTTCATCTCTGACACTTGACAACCTCTAAAGTAAGTGGTTTATTGATTTAAATATTTCTTTCAACCTCACTCTCCATTTACATGGATGATACATTAATTCAGATGTCATAATTTCTCCTAGTTTATTTACCTAGTATTTGCACCCTAATAGTCATCGAAGTGTTATCCTAGTTCCTGCCTTAATATACCTCTAATCCATCATTATAAAATCCCAAACTAATCATGTCACTCTTCTGATTTAAAAATTATTCATAACCCAGATATAAAATTCCTTAGTGTGCAACATCATCGATTGACCTAACTTAGCTATGCAAATGGATTATTCAGACAAATATTATTAAACTACATATAGCTATTAAAATGATAAAAATTTTTTTTTAATTTATGTGTTTTACCATGTGCTCTTTCCCCCTTTTGTAATTCCCTTTCTTCTCTTCTCTACCTGGTAAGCTCCTACTCAGCCTTTAAGACTGAATTCAAATAGCTATGCTTCTGAATAGCTACGCCTGACCTCATGAAAGAGATGTAATTACTCTCTCCCCAACTTTATTATTTATTTATTTATTTATTTATTTATTTATCTATCTATCTGAGTGGAAGAGGGGCAGAGGGAGAGAGAAAAAAATCTTAGGCAGACCCCACACTCAGCACAGAGCCTGTTCTGGGTCTTGATCCCATGACACTGGGATAATGACCTGGGCTGAAATCAAGAGTCGATGCTCAACTGACTGAGCCATCCAGGCATCCTCCTCAACATTTTCGTTATATGGCTCTAAAAGTACTTATCTACAATTTTCTAACATACACCAATTAATATTATCTCAACTTACATATAAGAGAAAAACTTTAAAACATGGAATTGAACAAAAACGTGTTTCTTAGGATAAGCATTTAAGGCTATATAATGGCTTCAGAAGTCTCCAGTAAATCAGTAAGTCTTTCATTTTTCTATTCTGACTTCTTCAGTGTGGCTTTGATCATCAATGTCACCTGTTGGTGTAAGAAGTTAGCTGGAGCTCTACTTATTACGTCTGTTTTTCTGGTTATAGAAAGAGAGAAAATGGTGATGGTAATAGACATTTCTCCCATGCTTCTGTGCAGAACATTTCAGGTAGTCTTAGAAGATATTTTTGCATGCATGAAATTGGCCAAAAAATAATCATATGGCCATGCTTAGCTACAAGTAAGGCTGGAAAATATCATATTTTACTCGGTAGTTTATGGTACAAATGATTCTTCAATTACGATCAAATAAAGGCAAAATGAATATTGGGTTGCCCCTAACAGTCCGTGCCATTGTCCCTTCCTATAAGCTAATAGATTGTTTCCTATTTATCTCTTTATCTCATGTGGACAACACAGAGCTTGGCATAGTAGGCAATCATTAAAAATTAAATGAAGAATGCATTTGATACAGTAAGAGATAAGTGAATATATATGCCTATTTCGACAGAAGACTAGCAGCCAGCATTTGAAAGGAAATAGATCTCAACCTAAGCAGTCTAGTTGGGCCTCAGTTTTGAAGATTTGTACAATTACAGCCCAGAAATGTTGAGTATTCTTAGCTGATATTGATATTATTGATCTGAAGTATATTTAGGCTTATTCAGCCTCTGAGAGAATTAGAAAAAAATATTATGAGGAAGGGAAAAAAATGAGTAATCTTGGCTATGAAAGTATATATAGTCAGTAACTCATTCTAACAGAATTTAGAAACTTTCCCATTTGGGAAGAACTTGTACTCATACTTCAACATATTTCAATGACAAATACTATATAATATGATAAAGTAAGGAGGTATAAATGGACAAAGGGAAAGTTCACCAAATATTAATCTAGTCAGTGGTCCCTTCCCAGCATGAGTGGGTAGATTAAGGGACAAAGGGGAAGTTCACAAAATATTAATCTAGTCCATGGTCCCTTTCCAGCATGAGTGGGTAGATTAAAGTCACAAGAATTACAACACCAAGAAACTATTATGAAATTTCAAAGTTCTGAAGCTAGTGACCAATTTTTATAAAAACTAATGCTTAATAATCATTAATGTTTCTAAACAGAACTACTTTAAACCTTTTAATTAATCTACATGGTATTTCTTAAGTTTCCCATTAATTATCAGTGAATTTGAAGAAGGTTAGTTTACCTGTTATATAAGGTAAGAGGGAAAAATGGGGTACAAATGCAAACATAGTTAACCGGCAATGAATATTATTGAAAAGAATCATTGGGAGGCATTCAGAGAATTTTACATACTGGAAGAGAAGTTAAGCTTTGATCACACATTCAACACTTTATTGAGCATGTATTACATGTCAGACACTGGGGCAGGTGAGTAAAAGAGCCATGCTCCTACTTATACAGCACTTAGAATCTAGTAGAAAAGACAGATTGTAACCAAATAATTACAGTAGAGAATGTGCAATTATAAAAATACAAGTGAATTGAATGAAATGAACATGATACTGTGATAGCATGTTAAAAAAAAAAAAAAGGTTCCTGGCTCAAAAAGAAGAGGGAGGAGTTTCCACATAAGCCTTTCCTAAGAACACGACTTTGACACTAATGTTGGGAAATACAAACATTGACTATTGTTTAGGAGATTTTGATTAGTTGTATTATTTTAATTTGTATAGTAGAAAGCATAACGATCAGGACACCTTAAAAACTTGTATTTCCCAAGATCATTAAGTAATTGCAGGTACTCAACACTAATTTGGCAGCAACTTTTGATGCAGAAAATGTCTACAAAATAGCTTTATTTTATTATGAGGGTTAAGTTTATAAGGCTTTATCATAATCACTTTTCCCCACCTCTCTTAGAGATCTTTGCCATTATTCAGTTGTTGTTCCATGCATGCTGTATACCAGAAAGAGGCTTTCTTCAGAGTTGGTCTGGGAATAGGTGACTTTAGGATGCATTTCTCAGGCTACTAAAGCATCACTTCTGCCAGTTTAGAACTATTTGGCTCAATAGGATAACCACCAGCTAAATATGGCTATTTATATTTGAGTTACATTTTTATAAAAGTTAAACATTTCATTCCTCAGTCTTACTAGCCACATTTGAAATGTTCAATAGCCACCTTTGGCCAGTGGCTTCTGTGTTGAACATAGCATATCCATCACCAACAAAATTTCTTATATATACACACACACACACACACACACACACACACACACATATATATATATATTAATGTTTATTTTTGAGACAGAGAGAGACAGAGCATGAACCATGAACAGCAGAGGGGCAGAGAGAGAGGGAGGCACAGAATCCGAAACAGGCTCCAGGCTCTGAGCTGTCAGCACAGAGCCCAATGCGGGGCTCGAACTCACAAACCAGGAGATCATGACCTGAGCCGAAGTCGGACGCTCAACCGACTGAGCCATGCAGGCTCCCCACACCAACAAAATTTCTATTGGACATCGCTGGCCTAGAGTACATAAGGTAAAGCAGATTCCATGACTGAAAGAAAATGAAGCTTTTGATCATTAAATGGCTGTATCAAAATCTATGCTGGTTTGGCAGCAAGAAACAAAAGGACCCCAGTAAACAGCCTTACATTGATTGACTTCATGTGAGACTGCTACTCTATTTTTATTAAGAAAATAACAAATAACAAAATATAATCTCAGGTGACAAACAGAAAAAGCCCACTGGTAAAAGAACCAGAGAAAAGATATTGTCTTGTGGCTCATTAAGCACTGAGCATCATTTTTCTTAAATTCGTAATCAAGAATGAAGGACCCACGGATAAATCTTCTTTTCAACTTGGAAATTTCTTATTGGTTTCTTTCTGGTCTCTACAGAATATATTCACAGATATTAACCATTTGTCTTTGCTCTAGGCTTTCAGAAAATAGAACATGAGACAAAGATGAGAGCACTTATACTTTATTAGTAGGTAAAAGTGCAATGAAGATGAAGAACGTAAGAGAGGTGAGGGAAGGAAAAATGTAAGTTATATAGTGAGAAGCAGTGCTAAGAAGTGTACCTTATAAAGAGACAAGGTATCCCACACTTAGTAGGTGGGGCTTCCCTGGAAAGTTTGCAAAGAGCAAACATAAACTCGAGCAGTCTGTGGAAGGGAGAGATACAGGGTTATTAATGGACCCTGTTCTCTTTCATCTCCCTTATCCCACTGGTCAAGGTTCATATCATAGGGAGCTGACCCCACAATTTCAACAGTATTATTTTTTTTAAGTTTTATTTATTTATTTATTTATTTATTTATTTATTTATTGGGAGAGAGGGGGAGAGAGAGAGAGAGAGAGAGAGAGAGAGAGAGAACGAACAGGGAAGTGGCAGAGAGAGTAGGAGGGAGAAAGAATCCCAAGCAGCTTCCTGACTGCCAATGTGAAGCCCAATGCAGGGCTTGAACCCATGAACTGCCAAAACTAGGAGTTGGATGCTTAACCAACTGAGCCATCCAGGTACCCCCCCCCCCAATATGTATTATTAAATACAGCAGCAATCCATCCACATCTGGAAGGGGAGGCAGTAGGGTAGCGATAGGTCAGAGTATATACAGTTGGTGAAATACGCAGGCCCTGCTGGTCAACTTGGACTCCAGCCAAATTGGAAGCTTGGCAAGGGCACCAGAAAAGGAGGCAGAAGTGTGGTCCAGGAGTAATGTTGAAGTAAAAGCAACTAAGACCGCAATACAGGTAGTTAAGTTAAATCCTTAAAGATTGAGGGTGGCTATAATAAGAGGAATGGCATTATTTGATACAATCTTCAAAGATGCTGGTAATTTTTAGGAAGAATGAAGAGCAAATGTTCTGGAAAAGTCATGAAGGAGATGAAAAAAAGAAACGGACAATCATTACTTGAGAGAGTTGCAGGGAAAGCAGTGTCTCCAGTGGTGGGGCATTTTTTGTGTTAAGATAAATAAAAGAATGAAGACTTTACAACAGGCTGAATGTGAAGGGTAAGTTGATGATAACTGACTCGAGTTTCAGGGAACAAAGTTGAAGGGTTGACAGGGTTGGGAAGGGTATAAGATTGTGCTAGAGTAGGAGATGTACATAGCTTCATGGGAGTGAAGATTTAGACCCCACTTAGGGAGGATTCAGGAGTAAGGAATGGATGGCTCTTGCCATGCCAAGCAGAGCCCTATGTGTCTGCTCCTCAGTCATGTCCATAACCTGGCCCATGTGGATAAGCCGTAGAAAACGCCCTGGGAGCATTCAATACAGTGCTTCTCAGACATTATTGAAGCACAGGAAAGCAGTCTTGCCAGGAGACTCTGGGAGGAGGGGACAGGGGGTGGTTGAGAATACACCACATGTTCGTATTTCTTTTCATCAACATTAACATTTGTTTATGTCACAGTTCAAAAATACCATGGGCTTATTACATGTTGCTGTCTTTCAGAAAAGAGCAATAGTTGAGGAAAAAGAAAGAACTATGAGTTCTACTTATACGCTGATCCTCCATATTGCATGGCTACGAATTCTGGTAGTTTATCTAATTATTTCTGCATGAATGAAACTGTGAAAGCTATAGGCTCTATTTTTGTTAATGGGGTGGGGGGGGAAATGAATATGGAAATGCCCAAATGATATTATCCCAGGAGTAGAGTTTTTAAATAGAAAGAGATCTTTAATTTTCTGGAATGAATTCTGTTTTTAAAACAATTCCATTGCTTTAGACATTTCTTACATTACCATAAAGAGACAAAAAATGACAAAAATCTTGTGCGTTTATCAAAATATCTCAAAATATCATATCAGAAGCTGGTGTATTGAAATATTTAGATCAAATCTAGTTGCTAGAAAATATTCTTTCTAATTGCCACTTTTTTCACTTTTTAAAAGAACATTACAAAGTAAAATGCCTTTTTTTAAAAAAGAAAAAGTAATTCCATATAGTGCATAGTGCATGGGGTGTTATTATTACATAAATCTTCACTATCTCAACTTGTGCTAATCAAAATGCATAGAAACATGAGTTGCTACAATCTTCAAAACCCTGCATATCTGAGAAAAAGGTATATTATTATATATATTTATATAATTTTTATAAATATATAATATTTAGATAGATGATAGATAGATCGATCGATCGATCCAGGTAACCTTTCTCCCTTCCTAGTTGCATTAAGATTCTATTTATAACTGAGGGGCGCCTGGGTGGCTCAGTTGGTTAAGCGTCCAACTTAAGCTCAGGTCATGATCTCACAGTCTGGGAGTTTGAGCCCCGCATCAGACTCTGTGCTGGCAGCTCAGAGTGTGGAGACTGCTTCTGATTCTGTGTCTCCCTCTCTCTCTGCCCCTCCCCTGCTTGCTCTCTGTCTCTGTCTGTCTCTGTCTCTCTTCTTTCAAAAATAATAAACATTTAAAAAAATTAGGAAAAAGATTCTTTTTATAACTGAATACAAATTATGTTTAGAACAAGTATCCTTATATGCCTTCATAAATGTGTGGCTATTTTCTTCATTTTAGGTGCAACACTCAGATTCTGTTCAGGCCGAAAAACACCTATTGTCTGAGAGTTAAAGGAAATATGAAATCAAATAGCCATTGTACTACCATCTTCCCTTGTTAATATAAAATTTCTGATAATAGGCCTGAAAGGAAATATTTTTATGTAGGATAAAAATGTAAAGGCAGCTTTAACAATGTATAAAACAGAAAATAAACGTAGGGAGAGCATATAACGCATTTTCACAGGCAAGCCACTGGCTCCAAAGAGAGACAGGAGTTGAGTTACAATCAAATGAGATATAGTAAGGTTGGGACCAAAAAAACAGGAATGTTTAGGGAAAACTCCTCGTCTTCAAAACCAAAGGAATAAAGAAAAACATATATTTTCCTCTAATAAAATAAAAGATATCTCTCAAGGAAGACATGTGATCCAACTAAAGAGTGCTCTGGCACACCATTTGCACACACACTGGTAGGTTTAGTTTATTATTTCATCTTTTGAAACAAATTGAGGGATTCCTGGGTGGCTCAGTCCATTGAGCGCCTGACTCTATTTCAGCTCAGGTAGTTATCCCAGGGTTGTGGATTGAGCCCCAGGTCGGGCTCCAGGCTGAGTGTGGAAACTGCTTGAGATTCTCTCTCTTCTCTCTGTCTCTCTCTCTCTCTGTTTCTCTCCCTCTCCCATTGCCCCTCTCCCTCACTCACACTTTCTTTCTGTCTCTAAAATTAAAAATAAAAGAAGAAAAAAAAATTTAATCCAGAAAAGTTAAGCAAATAACACATACATGTATCCACTACCCAAGATGACAAATATTTACTCTTCTTCATATTAGCTTCAGACATGTTTTCATAAAATTCATACAATTATTATGAATAAAGTTGGTCTCCTTGGCTGTGCTCCATCATTCTACTTATTTGGAATTCTCCAGAAGCCACAGCCATTGTAATCTTGTGATTCAGGCAGTTGGTCCTTTTCCACTTTTATCTCATATACTGTAGTTCCCCCGCCCCCTCCCTTATCCGTGGTTTTGCTTCTGCATTTCAGTTTCCCCGTGGTCAACCACAGTCCAAAAGCAGATGATCCTCCTTCTGACATATGGTCAGAAGGTCAACAGTAGCCTAGAACCACATCACAATTCCTATGTCATTCACCTCACTTGATCTCATCACATAGGCAGTTTGTCATTTCACCTCATCACAAGAAGGCTGAGTACAGTACAATAAGGTTTTTTGAGTGGGAGAAGGAGCACATTCACATAACTTTTATTGCAATATATTGTTATAATTGTTATATTTTATTATTGTTGTTAATCTCTTACTATGCCTAATTTACAAATAAATTTTATCATAGGTATGTATGTATAGGAAAAAACATAGTATACATAGGGTCCAGTACATCCATGGTTTCAGGCATCCACTGGGGGTATTGAAATGTATCTCCTGCAGATAAGGGAGGACTATTGTATATGTTGTCACTTTCAAAACATTGTATATTTTAAACTCCCATAAATGTTATCATTGTGTGCTAACATTCGCAACTTATTTTTCTTTTTCATTCAGTATTATCCTTTTCAGATCTAGTCGTGTCGACACATGTCACTCCCTTTTGATACTGATTTTTCAGTTTCTGATATTTCACTATTACAAATTATTTTAGAGTAAACATCCTTACTGATATCCTCATAAGATGTGCAGGAAGCTACTGGTGTGTACAGGTCTGAAGAGAAATGCTAAGGTGCTGGTAGAAACATCTTCAACTTTATGATACATTTTGCCAATCTGAAAATTGGTCCTTAGGCCGTAGACTTTCCCCGGTATGTGAGTTTTGATTTACCCACATTCTAAATTATACCTAGAAGGGTCAAATTTTAATTTTTTTTCTATTCTTATTAGTGTCAAAGTACATTATCTTATCTAAATCATATGCCCTTGATTAGTTATGAAACTGAGCATTATTTAAAAAAAAAATTTAAACATTCAAGTTTGCTCTTCTCTGAATTACTTTCCATGCCTGTTGTCTACTAATCTACCAGATTGGTTGTTCTTTTTTACTGTTCACTTTTATGAATTCTTTTTAACATTATAGTTATCTAACCTTAGTTACATAAGTAAAAAATTCTCTTTTCATATCTTTGTGTGTTGAATTTATCTATACTTCTTTCACGACTTTTCATCTTATTTAAGAAGTTCTTCCCTTCCACATTATAAGAAAAATAATCTCATACATATTCTCCTAAAAGTTTTTAGCTTTGCTTCTCATGTTTAGGCTGTGGATCCACATGATTATTTTGGTGGGTATGGTTGGTGACAGAGAATCATGTAATGTTCTTACCGTATGTAAAGTCAGCTGACCTAGCACCAAACCTGCACAACTGATCTTTCCATGATTTTTTGTATTACCACCTCTATCACACATTGCGTTCCATATGGGTTTGGGTCTGTTTCCAGGCCTTGTTTGCTGACTCTTTTCCCAATTAAATCTTATTTAATATTATGGCTTTAAAATATGATAGGGGTGAATCAAGTCCTTCCTCTTTGTTTTCCCACTTTTAAAAAATTGACTTAAAATAATTTTTGTCAGAATCTAAGACTTTGCCAATTACAATGACTATGTAGATTAATTGGTTGAAGAAATTAAGATGTAAGTTTCGTATTGAGTGACATGATAGTCTCCTTTATTCACTACTTTTTATATTTTTTATTATTTTTAATTTTCTTTATAAAATAAATATTCTATTTCAGACTTATTCTGAATCATATATTTTTGTTTTTGTTATATATTTGTTAATGTTTATTTATTTTTGAGAGACAGAGACAGAGACAGAGTGTGAGCAGGGAAGGGGCAGAGACAGAGGGAGACACAGAATCTGAAACAGGCTCCAGGCTCTGAGCTGTCAGCACAGAGTACGTCGCAGGGCTTGAACTCAGGAACGGTGAGATCATGACCTGAGCCACCCAGGCGTCCCTGTTTTTATTACATTTTCTAATTGCTTTGGCTAATACATAGAAATACTATTGATTTTAATACCAAATCAGTAAGATATTTTAATTCATTTTAAGAGTTTTTCTGTGGATTTCCTTGAGTTTCTATCTACCCAATCATATTGTATACAACTTTAAAGACAAAACTGACTTTAGAAAAAGAAATTTCTAAATATTTAAAAGTAAGTATGATGTTTGCAATAATTTATTTGTTGTTACCTGCCATGAAATAAGAATCTACACAAATCTGTTAAGATTTTAAAATCTTGAGCCTGTGGTAAATTTTGTCCACTGTTATTTTTTTTTATTCCTTAATAGATTATATTAGCACATTGTTCTGAAATGATCCCAATTTATCAGGACATGTCAATATTTAATGCATAGCTTGGGTTCATTTGTTAGTATCTTATCCATTTCATCCATGAGGTTGGTGAGTTTGTTTTCTCCTACTTTCATGTCTGATTTTTCTATTAAGATTATATTGCTCTTATAAAATCGTTTATGTAGTTTTCACTTTTTTAAGTTTTAGAACAGGTTTCGTTAGGTAGAGATTAGTTGACAAACTTACCTATATAACCTTCCGGGCTTGGCATCTTTCCCTTTTACTGTGGGTGAGAAGGGAAAGGGGAGAGGGTGAAGTAACTTTTTGATGAGCTTATTGTCTGCACATTTTCTGTTTCTTCATGTTTGTAATATAAATATTTTCACAACATTTTCCTTTTGGCATTAAGTTGTTTAGTTTTTTCCTTTTGAGTCTTTTCTCAGTTTATTTATTTATTTTGAGACATAGAGAATGGAGAGAGGAGGGGCAGAGAGAAAGGGGGAAAGAGGAGGACGGAGGAGAGAGAAGGGGACAGAGGGTCCAAAGCAGGCTCTGTGCTGACAGCAGAGAGCCCAATGTGGGGCTTGAACTCATATATCTTGATTGAGATCGAACCATGAGATGGAACCTTGAGCTGAGGAGCCTGCTTGGGATTCTCTCCCTGTGCTCCTCTCCCTCATGCACATATTGTCTCTCTCTCTCTCTAAAATAAAATTCTTTTAAAAATTAAAAAGGATAACTTCTTTCCTTCTATTTACTAAATATATTTCCTTGGGGCGCCTGGGTGGCTCAGTCGGTTAAGCGTCCAACTTCAGCTCAGGTCATGATCTCGTGGTCCCTGAGTTCAGGCCCCGCGTCGGGCTCTAGGCTGACAGCTCAGAGCCTGGAGCCTGTTTCAGATTCTCTGTCTCCCTTTCTCTCTGACCCTCCCCCGTTCATGCTCTGTCTCTCTCTGTCTCAAAAATAAATAAACATTAAATATATTTCCTTTATTTTTACTTCACCTAATCTTAAGATAACCACATAGTTCATATATCTTAAATTTTCTTTTTTTTCTAATGTATGAATGTATGCCAACAAATGTTCTGCCAAATATGACTCTAACCATATTCCTATACTTTTTGATATGTAACTTTTTTGCTTGTTATTCATTTTTATTGATTTATTGATTTAAATTTATTTTTGCTTCTATTCATTCTTAAATACTTTGGACTTTTCGTTGTGATTTCTTCTTTAACTTAATAGTGATTTATAGTGTGTATGTGTGTGTTTATTTTTCCCATGTATATGATTGTTTGAGTGTTTGTTTACTATCTTTTTTGTTATTTTATTATTTTCTTTGTATCGCTTGTGGTCAGATAATACAAACTGTTGTTTTGTTTTGTTTTGTTTGAGACTTCCCCTATGGCTTATGCTGATCAATTTTTGATTGGTTTTATGTGTACTGGAAAGATGTACAATATCTTTCTTGGATGTAGAGTTTGACAGGTAGGAAGGTGACTAGAGATAGGCAGGTAATAATGCTGTTTACTACATTGCTTACATTTTATACAGCCTTGATAATATATATGTTTTCATTAAGAAATTCCAGTATAGCTAACATAGAGCACTATATTAGTTTCCGGTGTCCAACACAGTGGCCTACCAGTGCTCATTACCGTGCTCATCAACACAAGTGTGTACCTCATCTCCGTTTATTCCACTCGTCCTCCTCTCTACCTCCCCTTTGGTAACCATCAGTGTGTTCTCTATACATAAGAAGAGCCTGATTTTCAGTTTGTCTCTGAGCCTTGATAATATTTCTTTGCTTAACAAGCCCTTTGCAGAATATTTTAAAGTTCCCCACTATGATTGTAGATTTGTTCATTCCTTCTTACAATCCTGTTAATTACAACTTTCTGTACTTTAATTGCATATTGTTAGAATATCACAATTTATAATATCTATGTGCATTGGTTGACACGCCAATATTATGGAGAGTCTCATCCGTGTTGAGGTTTTTGCTTTAACTTCTAGTTAATAGTTTCATTATTTAATGATAGTATATCAGCTTTCTTTTGATTAGCATAATACATAAGCATATCATTTTTATTCACATTTCACTTTATGTCCTTTTATTTCAAACTTCCTGTATTATCTGGCTTTATTTGTATCTCTTAAAAACAGCACTTCATATGGATATTTTAAAATACATTTTGATAGATTCTGTATTCTAATAGATGAATGGGTTATTGATTTTACCCCATATCTGGCATGTTGGGTTCCCTTTTCTCTTTGATTTTCCTAGGTTCTTTTCCTTCTTTTCTTACCTTTTTCTGGAATGATAAAATGTTTTAAACTCTGTGTTTTGCTTGTATGGACTTAATTGCATTTCTGTTATTTTACTGGTTACATGTTTTAGACATGTATTTAGATACATAATTACCAGGTGGCAATTTTTCAAATGTTTTCCTGAGCTTACTTTTTCCTTTACTATTATCAACATCTATTTTATTTTAATTATTTGATTTTGGCAGAAAACAGGGAAAGTCAGAGAACTTGAATTGGCCTGTGTCACTAAGCAGCAAGTGAAGCCCATTTCCAGCAAATGAACTACTTGAAATGAAGTTGAGCCTATATATTCTAAACTTTAAGTTTTTCTAACAAACATACAGCAGTTGAATATCTCTTTTCCTCCTCTCCCACAAGACCTCATCTACACATATATAAATATATATATGTGTGTATATATATATATATATATTTTTTTTAAGTTTATTTATTTTAAGAGAGAGAGAATACAAGCAGAGGAGGGCCAGGGAGAGAATCCCAAGCAGGCTCCACACTGACAGCCTGGAGCCTGATGCGGTGCTTGAACTCAGGAACCATGAGGTCATGACCTGAGCTGAAACCAAGAACCGGATGTTCAACCGACTGAGTCACCCAGGTGCCCAAGACCTCATCTATATTATTTCTATCCAGAGTTTTAGTTTCCACTTTTTAAAAAAGAAAACAATAACAAAAAATTCCACAAAATTATTTATTTTTATTCAAATGTACAGACAATTATTGTAATTTTTCCCCCTCCCATTTCCTCTGTATCCTACCCCTCTATCCAGGTAAACTTTTCTTTTCGCTACAGTAAATGCTTCAGAATCTCTTCAGCCAAAGTCTATGGGTAAAAAAACCCATTACTCTTTTTTTTTTTTCTTTTTTTGATGTTCAAAATGTTTTGCTAGCATCCTCACTCTTGAATGACAGTCTAGAGTTGTACCTAATTGTGACTTGGTGCCTTTCCCCCACAGCACTTTGAAGTTTGTCTTCTGGCCTCTCTATTGCCTACTTCTCAAGAAATGGCTTTTCTCATTTGAATTATCAGTGTGAGTCTGCTTTTCCCACTGGGAAATATTAAAATTTTCTTTTTAGCTGTGATATTTTACAGTTTTGCTATGTTTGTCAAGGTGGAGAATTGTTGAATTTCGTCTTGTTAATCTGTATTTTGTAAATGAAGATTTATTTGGTCCTTCAGCCTGGCAATTTCTAAGTTACTATCTCTTTAAATACTGACACGTTCACTTCTTTTGAAAATTTTATGGGGAAAAGTAATTTAAATCAGACCATTCTCCAAATCTCTTATAATTTTGATGTCACAGTTTCCATTTCTTTCTCTTTCTCTTAAGTGTTCTAGGTGAATTTCTCAGTACTCTTTCTAATTCATTAATATTCTCTCCAGTCCTGACAACCTGCTGTTCACCCAGTTTACTCAGGGTTTTGGGTTATTGTTATTTAATTTCAAGGGGTACATTTTTCATTTCTAAGATTTCTTTTCAGTATATTTCTTTTCATAACTTATTTTTGATTCTTGGCTATCTTTTTGGTTCCAAAATCATTTCTTCTTTCCTTCCTTCATGCATTTTAAGATCTTAATTGTTCAAATTACCAAAACGTAATTATGTTACCAGATCGATACCTGTTTGATGACTATCTTTCATGGTTAATTTTTTTTCTGTGTAGGCTTTGAAATTTGGGTGTGTTTTCTCCAATGTGCCTTTCCCGATGTTTCTGTTTAATTTCTCTCCCCTCACCTCTTCGTGTGTGACCATTTCACAGTTGTCTCTACCTGCCTTGCTCTTTTATCGGCAACCAGAATTTCATAACGCAAGGATAGAGTATAGGTATATTACTACGCTGGTTGGAGCTTGGCCAGCTTTGCTGCAATAGCTATTTGTGCTTCCTCTCCACCCTCTAAGCAAAGCTGAGTATTTGCCTATGGCCATGGGTGTTCTGGCCTACCTTGCTATTTCTGAACATGGCCGTATTCTCCCAGCCATTTTGATCTTCAGGAGCTGAATACATGGCTGCTTCTGATTGTTTCTTGTCCTAGAATTCAAAAGAGCTGTGAATGAAACTACAATTACTGTTACATGTTTTTATTCTGCTTCTGGTCTTCAGATACGTTTATCTTGCTTTTGGTTGTAGCCATGTTTTAAAAAAAAGTGATATATCATCTATCTTTATGGTGACTTTTGGAGGAGGACAAGGAGAGCAATTTTACATAACAGCAATCTCAGCACAGGTGACTTTTCTTCTGATGAGCGAAGGCCATCAGAAGCAGTTACAAACCTAAACACAAGCTTAAAATGAAAGAATAAAGCATCAGTCCTCTGTGACCGTTCCAGCTCTGGGTGCCACTTACTGAATGGGGAAGAATCACTTATGTGATACGATTTCAGAGTACAGATTAGTTCCTTTAACCTACTTGCACGCTGATGTCTGAAACTTCAGGAAGAGTTTCAAGCATTTGACATATGATGACAAATAGTTTTTCCCCCGGTAAAATATATATCTTCTTGTGTTGATACGAATTTAAGCCTTATGAATCATTTATGTACTACCACCTTATTGTGAATCCGTTTGTCAAATTCTTTCCTGAGATCAAGTTTTGATTAGAAGGACAGAGAGAATATGAGAACATTCTCTGCCTCGTATATAGATCTGGATGATAAATTGTGTTGTTTTGAAAGAATGCTGGTCTTGGACTCAGTAGGAGGAGTCATCACTTATGGCTGTGTCATCTTGGACAGGTTTTTAAGTTCTACGAAGCTTGGTTTCCTCAGTTTTTAAAGTGGAGTTTCTATGAAAGTTACACGAAATGATGTACGTAGTAGCATTGTAAATATAGTAGATACTCAATAAAGGTGAGTTGAAAGGTTGAAATTAAAAAAACAGGTGAAAGTTGGAGCTACAAGGCATTTCCAAAGCTATCTGCTTAGTTTTGGCTTTGTCGTCTACAAATTTCACAAAGCTAATGTGCATAAATAATTTAGGTCCTATTACTACAAAATTAGACATCTGGCTATCAATTTTAGGAATGTATTTTAGATGTGAAGGTCCTAAATCATGGCTTCAAAGGGAGGCATTCAAATTGAATCGGGATGGATTTGCTACTGATTTGTCACTGAAGTCAGAGATTCTGAATTAATGTGTTGTCAGTGCACATTCATTATTTCCATCGACAATTTTTCAGTAGATACTCTGAGAGCAAACACGTTTGCCAAAAGCAAAACCAAGTCATCTTGCAGAATGGCTAAGTAGGCAACAAAGAGCAACTGAGGCTGCTGCTGGTTAAGGGTGTTTGCTTTTGCTGTTCCTGAGAGAAATCACCATTGGACTAAATCTTAAATTACATGCACATTTATTTTTAAGCACACAAATCAGTCCCATATCCCATACCACTCATAAAATAATCATAATTAATTGGCATGGTATCAAAACTGAGCCCAAAGGATAGTAATAACCATATCTTATATTTTCATAGTTCCTTGCAATTTCCAAAGCACATTTATAGGCATTGACTTGAGCCTCACAATAAATTTATAAAGCAGGAACTACCACCTCCGGTGCACAAATAAGGAAACTGAGGTTAAGAGAAGTGAAATTATTTCCTCAAGTAATTTGGAGCTCTTTCAGCTGTACTATACTTGGCAGGACTGATCAAAATTTGCAGGGCCTAATACAATGTCACCTACACTGTGGGTGTTCAATCTTTCATTGCAGGCTACGAGTAGGATTCTCTAAACTGAGTGTTATGCAATTTATTCAAAATAGTATCCTCAAGATTGCTTAAATGCTTCATGTTATAGACTACAATAAAAATGTGTGTTTGGGGCATATGGTAGATACCAGTGATTTTTAAATCTCGGTCTCCTGAGAAATTATTGTTTTACACTTTTTATTTCAGAGATCCTAGCCCTTCACAACTTGTTAAATAACTCCAAACTAGTATTGAAAGCAATTTGTAAATCTAATTTTGCGCAATACCACAAAACCAAGCAACAAGAAAGACTCCTCCTGACTGTTAGTTAAGTATAACATGTCCTGATATGTCCAAAATTATCTTATGAGACATCACATACTAAACTCAAATAACTACACCAAAGGATTAAGCGCCGGGCTTGCCTTAACAACAAGTTCAGATTCTTTTTGTTCAGACATTGTACTTGCATGTCAGCATGTTTTAAATATAACTTAGTTCCTCTTGAGCACAGGGACTCTTGTAATATTTGTAGCAGCACATATTTCTATGACTTTATATTTCAGTTCTCCAGTGGGTTTTAAAAATTATTTGTATGATTTTAAATGAGGTGCTGTTCCTCATATCTGAAGAACAGTAAGACTCATTTCTGTCTCCATTCCTCTTTCCCTGTTTCCTGAATTACTTACCCTGGCCTCATTCACCTACATTTCTTTCTACTTTGTCCTTCCAGATGTCAATGTTCCTGTGATGATGTGTGTCAATATCGGTCTGAGAAAAACATGCCTGGTACACTCTAGCAAGACAAGTCCACCACCCTACCTAGCCACCACCATATCCCACCCCTCTCCATCCACAATTAAGCAGAAAAATAACAAGGGAAACCACTGTTCCCTTTTGCAGCTGACTCACTAGGTCACCTAAGGAAAATTCTATTACCTGCATTCTGGTATTACCTTTTGAGCAGGGCTGAGTTATGATTTTCATAGGCCTTCAGTAGTTTTGCCTTCTTGGGCCCCTTCATGAATTAAAAAAAATATATATTGTAGGGCGCCAGGGTGGCTCAGTCGGTCAAGCATCTGACTTTGGCTCAGGTCATGATCTCGTGGTTTGTGAATTCGAGCCCCGCGTGGGGCTCTGAGCTGACAGCTCGGAGACTGGAGTCTGTTTCAGATTCTGTGTCTCCCTCTCTCTCCACCCCACTCCTGCTTGCGCTCTGTCTCTCTGTCTTTCAAAAATCAATAAACATTAAAAAAATTTTTTAAAATATTGTAAATGTTATTTTATGACTGCACTGGCATAAAGATGAATATATCGATATTATATATTAAAACATGTTTTACCTATAAGTTTATATATTTCTTATGGTTTTTTTCATTTATTTATTTTTGAGAGAAATAAAGAATACAAGTGGGGGAGGAGCAGAGACATGGAGACTGAGGATCCAAAGTGGGCTCCGGGCTGCCAGTGTGGGGTTTGAACTCATGAACCATGAGATCATGACCTGAACCAAAGTTGGATGCTTTAGTGACTGAGCCACCCAAGTGCCCCTATTTCTTATGATTTTAAAAGAGATTGAAATATTTTTGTGATCCTTTAAAGGTACAATGGGCAGACACTGGGCTTGCTATACCTAATGGGTAAGTCAGCACCGGTTCTAAGGCCAGGTTATCCTCAGGAAATTCTCAGATAAAAAAAAATAAAGAATTTAAGAAAGTTTTCATAGAACTCTAATAATATTGATGCTCTTCCTGATACTCTAGTATCTAAAAAGTATTTGGAATCTCTTTAGTATCCAGGAAGTAGGCATCTTAAGCAAGTGAAATGAAAACCAAGAGTAATTAATTTGCCTGATTTATTTCACACACACAAAAATTAGTCTAACATTTATCAAGGACGTACAATGTGCTGGGGCTATGTGATGTGCTGTGTATGAATCATCACACTTAATCTCATTATTACTCCAAGGAATAGGTATTATTATTACTTCCATCATACAGATACAAGACTCAAAAGAAGAAAGTGATTGGTACAGTGTCCACAAAAAAATAGATGGTAGAGGCAGGATCTAAACTGATAGCTGAGCCTTAACCACAATGTGTATCCCGGTTGGTGTTTCATAATAGTTTTATGGTTAAAACGTATTAGCATTACTTTTACAATGTAATGTACAAGTTCCTCTCTTAATATTCATTGCTAAAATGGGAAGAAGAAAGATCTGCTTTCACTGTTTTACATCATAAGGAAGAACAGGGAGCTCTAATCATAGCCTGTTTTAATCTATCCTCCTTCCTACACACATACACATACATTTGTGTGTGTACCATGCACACCCACTCATACACATACACACACATTTTTGCCTCTCTTCCCCTGGCTTGTACTGTGTAGATTCTTCACAAAACATTCAGTCTTTCTTCCTTTTACTTTTAGTTCAACAAATGTCTTTAGTTCAATGGTAGACTCTAGAGTAGGCGCAAATAATGTAAATATGAGAAAGACTTGTTGGGGAAAAAAAGGAGTCTTCTTAATGAATAAAAAACATTTCTTTTTAATGAAAGAATAAACTTGTTTTATTATTTTGACTAAAGGGTCAGATCAGGTCCCAATTCTGCTGGTATCTACATCCTATGAGCTTTAGGCAACCTCTATTCAGCTAAAAATATGTGTATGAAAAGGATTGCATATTGCCAAATGAAAAGAGAAGATAACGCAAGTGGGCAAAGCATTAAGCATGTTGGATGAAGAACTGTCACCAACTAGTGGTTTGAATTGGCACTATTTGGACCAGATGGGGCTAAGGTCCTACCCAGCTACATCAAACAGAAGCACAATGAATAGTCTTTATACCTAGTGCCCCACCACCACCCCCACCTTCAACTGTCCTTATCTTCTTATCTTCTTTTCCTCAGCGAATAAATTTCTGTTCTTATCCTCCTTCTTTTTGTTGTTCTAACTCATATGCACTGTTTTACTTAGTGGAAAACATGTGTAAAGGGTTCTTAGCAATATCAATTAACTTCAAGAGGGGAAAAATTATTAGCTTGACCACTTGTCATTGTGTGAAGGTTCAACGTATGAATATTTAAATATATTTAAGCAGAAAAGTGGTAAATTGAGCTTATATATGGTAGGTAGACAATACAGTTTTAAATATTTTGAATATGTACTAAGGGAAAGGTGGCACATTAAAACATTTGAATTGACTTATGAAGCTATGTTTTAACTCAAGGATGTGGTCCCTGAGCAAACACTGCTAGTATATGGATGTTATTTTCATAGGGTATATTAAGGTGACCAAAAAGCAGCACAATGCCAATTGTACTCATTTCCTCTTTCTATTCATGCCCATGCAGGCAAGGTATCCTGCTTCTGGAGTGAAAGGCAATTCTGGAACAAAAACTCCTCTCATCTAGGAAAAGGAATTCCTAGGTTAAAAAAAAAAAGAAAAGAAAAAACAAACAAACAAAAAAACTATGTAAAGGCAATTGTACTATTCTACAACAGAAATAACTAAGTATTGTCTAGGTTCCAAAGAATTATATTCTTTCTGAGCCATATTCAAAATTTCTCCCCAGATAAGTTTAAGACTTTAACCTCTCCACCTAGACGTTGGGGTAAAAGTCAGTTAGTCAATGAACTGGGAAATTAGAGCACGATGAGACTGGAGTGGTTTTCCAAACTCTAAATCCCTGTGTACTGAGTATTTGATTGCAGGTCAATGCCTGGGTTAGAAGAATCTGTGGTTTATGCTTTTAGAACAGTCTCATCCAAATGCTGGGACTGCTGACCGACTTCCTCTTAGCAAAGGAGGTGGCCTGCAGGGCCATGTTCAAAAGTACCCTCAGCGCCCGACACACTCCCTCACCAGTCTCCCATTCTCCTCACAGTTAATAATTTGAACCCCATCAACTTAATTGATTTCTGGTTTCTCATCCTATCTGACTGGCTACAAAAGCTCATATTTTTAACACAAAGTATATTGAAATCAGTTGGAATTGAGACAAATCATAGTGTAAATGAAATATTATCAGATATGTAGATATTCACAAAGGGAATCAGACATTTCAATGTGGATGTGAGTGGCAGTGAATTTTTAGTTTCTGATACTCTTCATGCTCTGTGGGAGACACTATGCTATTAATTGATCCACAGTTTGAGAGGATTGCTTAAGTTCACATGAAAAGAAAGTGGCAGACATGTCCATTGTTACTACAAAGAAAGGAGAATGGAGAAGAAAACTGGATTTGATAGAGTGAATTATAAATGAGGATAAAACAACAAAAATAGATAAAACCAAAGGGATTAAATACAAATAGTGATGCAAAGTAGCACCAGAGAAATAGTATATTTCAAAATTCTTAATCCAAGGAAGCCACCAGACTCCCTACCCTCTTGTTCTCCCTTTTGACTCATGTCCTCAACTTCCTCTATTCTACCCAGTATTTTAGAGGCTGCTCAGAAATCCCATGACCCTCACAAGGTATTCCAAAACTCAGTCAGAATTCATCTTTTCCCCCTCTCTTCTCACACCGCACTTGTGGCTTTCTTGTGACACAGTGGTCTGTGTATTTCTCCACCACCAGATTGAAGTAAACGGGTCCAGAATACAGCACCTGGGCATAAAACCTGTTTTGAGAAGATATTTGAGTTTCTGAAATCTGCCTAAAAGTAGAGCCCCCCAAAAGAACTCCATTGACTTAAATCCCCAGCCCGCCACCCCTCCCACCCCCAGAGCAACCAGGAATGATTGATTCTTATTACCAGAGAGAAGTCCTCACGCCACACCTAAACAAACATGGTCACCAAACCATCTTCCATCCATTACTCTCCTAAGAGCCCATTTATCTTTTCTAAAAGTCATTTATTTTTCCATAAGTGCCCTTTCCCTCCTCCCCCCTTCCCCTATTAAGAAGTCATTTGTTTTCCCATTAAGAGCTTTTCTCCCTGTTCTTCTGCTATTAAGATGGTATATAAGCCCTAAATTCTAAACACCTCACTGAGTCACATTTTTCTGTGAACTCTCCTGTGTACTTAGGTGAAAAAAAAAATCTGTCTTTTCTCTTGCTAATCTATCTTTTGTCAATTTAATTTGCAGGCACTCAAGACACAAACTTAAAAGTGTAAAGCAAAAGATTTTTCCTACTTTGTAGAAGGCAAAGAGAATCAGTCATCTCTGTAATCCTCAAGTGCCAAGGTCATGGTAGGTATCCAATACAGTTTTGCTGAGCTGAAATCAAGCAAAGTGAACTGAATTGAAATATATGGCGTGGGGGGGGAGGGGTGGAGGGGGAGGGGGGCGGACAGCTAGCTGGCCCAGTCAGAAGAGCACCTGACTCTTGATCTTGGGTTTGTGAGTTCCAGCCCCACACTGGGTGCAGAGATTACAGAAGAAAAAAAAAAGTAAATAAACTTAATAAAAGAAAGATATACTAAATGTGATCAAGTATTCAGAAGCCTGCGAGAAGGAAAAAATGCAACCTGCAATTAAGAAGGAATTGAAGGGGTGCCTGGGTGGCTCAGTAGTTTGGGCATCCAACTTTGGCTCAGGTTATGATCTTGAGGTCTGTGGGCTCAAGTCCCTGCGTTGGGCTCTGTGCTGACAGCCTAGAGCCGGGCGCCTGCTTCACATTCTGGGTCTCCCTCCCTCTGCTCCTACCCTGCTCACGCTCTGTCTCTCTCTCTCTCTCAAAAAATTAAAATAAACATTAAAAAAATTTTTTAAGAAGGAATTGAAGTCAATGATTTTTAGAAAAAGATTTTATGTTTTTTCATTAGTTCTTTTTTAATATTTTTTTAATGTTTATTTATTTTTGAGACAGAGAGAGCATGAACAGGGGAGGGGCAGAGAGAGAGGGAGACACAGAATCTGAAGCAGGCTCCAGGCTCTGAGCTGTAGGCACAGAGCCCGACGCGGGGCTCTGCGAGATCATGACCTGAGCTGAAGTCAGACGCTTAACTGACCCAGCCACCCAGGCGCCCCAGAAAAAGATTTTATACTAGACCTATGAGAACTTCATTAGGGCTGAGGTTGAAATAAACGTGAATTAAGGAGGGTTATAAGGTATCAAGAGTCTAAGTTATAGGTTAACATTTGCCAAACCAGACTAAATTTGGACTGGCCTTGTTATGTATTTTTATATTCTTTGTATTTTTAACGTTCACTCAGTGTGGTAGTTCTGCATAGTGACCAACTAGGTAAGGCTACTTTGCTAAGAGGATAGTATGACCAGGATCCCAGTCATAGTCTTGAGAAGAAATCCATGTACTTGGAAAAATCAGAAATTTACTATTCAATGTATTCATCAAAGGAGCATTCAGTCACAGAGGTGTTTTTCTCATTATTGGTGCTTTGAGTTCTGATGTTGACTTTGTTAACTCTTTGAAAATGATTTCTGACCTTGACCACAAACTCTAGATTCACTGAAATACCAGCTTTACCCTTTCCCTGCACTTCCTGAGTCTCATGCCTGAAGACTAAAAGTTCTAAAGACCATCAACACTGAGCTTAGCTTGCACATAGAACCATCCATCCCCAAGATTCAGGCAAGATTCCTAGAGAGGCTTCCAATCTTCTTTGTGCAGAATGAGAAAAAAAATACTGAACAGCCCAGGACAAAACACCTCTCAGATATGTGTTCCTCACAGGAGGTCTGAGCAGAAAGATGTTACAAGTGCAAACATGCTAATGTACCTTTTATTGCTACTGATGTTAATCTTGCTATTTACATTAGAACATGCAGCACTTTTTATGGTGAGATGATAAAGAGCAATCATAATGGGAGAATAATGCTATTTTTCCCCCAATGGAGCAAGAGCTAATGACGAGAAGCAGCATACTGATTCTAATGGGAATGGAGCATGGTGTTTGGGACAAATCCACTCTGAAAGAGCAGACAAGTAATTTATCTTAAGGATTTCAACAAATATGTCCCTGCTTTCCCTTATAAATTTCTCTTCCTTGCATCTCCAGGTTTGCTCTGGGAGAGCCCTGTGACTAGAAAGGCCCACATTCCACCTCACCTAGCCAGGTAGATTCAACTTGCACAGCCTTCATCCTGCCTTCCACCACAGAGCCATTCTTGGCCCTTCTCACCTAGTTAATGCTTTCCTATTTACGTTATCTGCCTTACCCTATTTTGTAATTTGTTTCTTCGCGTGTGTGTGTGTGTGTGTGTATGTGTGTGTGTGTCTATTTTTCCCAGTAGATGGATAATGCCTTAATGGCAGGAAGTGTCTATACAAAACATGCAAGTTGTCACATATATAATATCTTGATTTGAGTAAAAAGAAAAGAATTAGTACAAAATCCAATCTAGCCAACACTTTTCTAATTGTTAAAGATGTACATATTTATACATTAATTTTTATATAGCATGCCTCTCTGTCATGATTTTTTTTAATTATAATACTATTGACTCACCTCAGGACAGCCCCCACTTACTACTTTGTGACTGAATGCTAACCCTACCTCGCCACCCTCCGTGACTACTACCCCTCCTCCTCTACCTACCTCCTGCTACCTCCTACTACTGTCACTATAACTATTATAACCATCATTACCACCAAGACCACCACCACTATTATGGCTGAGACTTGTCCTTCAGGTCTCAGTCTTATCTCTCATCCTAGACAAGGTGAGTTCTTGAAACCAGAGCTTTCCTACCACTCGCTACAGCCTAACAAGAGCTGCCGATAAGCGGAGGTGTTAATCTTCTCCAGCCTCTGTTGATCTCAGCTAATCGTATACTATCGTATACTATCACACTGAATACTGTGCCTTGGCAGAAAAAATACTGTGAACCCTGCTCTAACGACTTGCATTGCTCTTTTCTCTTCCTGGAATGCCTCATCATTGTCTCTACAATTCTTTAATGCTAGGCAGGGACAGCACAAAGGCAGTGACCTGCCCCCTTTCACAATGGGGACCACCTGTGCTTAGCAGCGTCTGGCACCCAGTGTGTCATCAATATGTATTTGTTGAGTGACTGATAAATAAATAGGCCATATCTGCATTTCACAGCTGTTGTGAAGCCATAGAGGATTATTTTGGGTCCCATCCACCTTTTCTAGAGCCTTTAAATGGCAGAACCAAAACAAAGTAAGTCCTTTGCTAATTCTCAGAAGGTGGGGTATTACAGAGAAAGCAGGGTTGCTAAAGAAAAGAAAACAAGGTGATTAGAGAGATTAAGTGGAGACTTAAAAGATGTCAGAAAGCATTAAATTAAGCACTGGTCAATAACAGTTAATGTTCTACTTAGCCTGCCTGTCATGCCAGGTGGGGGAGCAGGATTGCTGGTTTGAGTGGGGAGGGGAGGAAGAAGGCTGATTTTAAAGAAAGGAAACCAAAAGAGAACAGGAAATGTACATGAGTTTCTCAGTACTGCAGTGGAGCCCTAATTCTTTTGTCTTGTTTATTGAGATATAATTTACATACTGCAAGAATTCATCCTTTTTAGCATAGAGCGCTATGATTTTCGACCAGCACAAAGAGGTGTAACCACTGCAGTCGTGATGGAAAACACCTCCATCGCCTCCAAAATTTCCCTCATTGCCCTTTTTCAATCTCCTTCCACTGTCCCTCCTGATCTGCTTGTTGCCACTGCTGTTTTGACTTTTCTAGACTGTCATATAAATGAAACCAAACAATATGTAGACTTCTGAGCCTGGCTTTACTCCACTTGGCATAATGCTTTTGAGATTCATCCATGTTGTTGCACGTATCCGTATTTTATGTCATTTTTAATTTATCTTATTTTATAACTTATTTATTTTGCTGAGTACTATTTTATTGTCTGGAGATATGACAGTTTATCTATTCATTAAATGACAGTCATTTGGTTTATGTTCAGTTCATACTATAATGGTTAAAGCTACTATAAACACTTATGCCCAGGAGTTTTAGTGGACCCATGTTTTCATTTGTCTTGGGTAAAACACCTACAAATGGGATTAATGGGTCATAGGGTGAGTGTATGTTTTCTTGTTACAAGAAACTGCCATTCTATTTTTCTGAAATTCTGCCTAAATTTTATTTTCTTACAGTGCTGACATCCCATCTTCATGGAGAACCTTTGACCAGACAAAGGTCCTGCAGATGGTATATGACAGTTTAAGGAGAAAACAGGATGCGCAGATTTGATGGGAAGGAAAACCACAGATCACATGTGAAAGCGTATATAGCCGTTATTTTCTGATCTGGCCTTACGCTTTGTACTTTGAAGACACGGTTAGGATGAAATCAAGGTGGGACAACATTGCCTGCCAGCTACCATTTACAAACACCCATCCCCCAACTCGTGGCTCTAAGTCCCAGCACTTCTGCCATATACACACATCCTGCCAGTATGCATCATCCTGACATCCTGACTCTGGATTGCATCGAAGGCACGGAGAGTGTAATTCTAAAAATGTGATGTGTGCCAAGGAAAAGTAATCGTGCCTCTCTGTTTGAGAGTATTGATGGTGTCCTGAAGATTCTTTAAGAGAAAAGAAAAAGCAAAAAAAGAAAATCTTGCTCATAATACATTATTATGTTTTTTTTTTTCTTCTGGCACATTTCCGGAATCCAGCTGGAACTGGAAAAACATGTGCCAAAACACAATTTGGAAAAGTGTTCATGTTTGTGGGTGTTTCAGTTCTGACTGGAACCAGGAAGTAGCAGAAGTCTTAAATGTGAATGAGTGCCCCCTTGAGCCTTCCAAACCAGTTTTACAGTATTATTTTGCCAAGCATCATTGCCATCGAAAACTCTAAGTCTCCTGAGATACGGTTTCAGGCAGGATGGATCTACTTACATTAAATCAAAGATTAATGAAGATTGGGGTGGAGAAAGGGGGTGGTGCTCTGCTTCTGGTTGCTGACACTATCAGAACTTTGGATGAAATTTATAAGGCGATACCTTTAGGAAGAAAAGGAAAGAGCTTAAGGGACAGATGCCCTGGAGCCCTGGTTTGGCTTACGGATCATCCTGTGACTTGAAGGAGTAAATGAGCTCCTATCCATGTGTCATTTTAAAAATTGGCAGTGGCTACATCGGGTTCAGATAACTCAGCTATGATGGAGCCCTTTATTTAAAATAACTTTTCACATAGTGAAAATATCACTCTTGACGAGTAACTCTTCATGAATACTGAGAGTCATACTTTAGTCACCACACATGACCTTCCATTTCTGACTTAGAGAACACAGCTGTTTGTGAGTGATCTCTGATGAGTTGTCTTAGGAGGAGAGGTTGAGCAAGTAGCTTGCAGGCTTGTTGCTCGTTAATTCCTTTTTCAAACTCCGTGAGAGATGCAAGAAGCTGCCCAGAATTTAATAATCATAGAATAGTAGTCCTAGACCTTATGAAGAGAGGATAAGCACAGAGAAATGAAGCCATTTAGAGTCTGTTGGAGAACAGTGAATTTCAAAAACAACTCTCTGTTTCATTAAAAATTTATTTATTCAAGTTTAATGTACTTTGAAATGAATTTGCATTTTATAAGGAACAGAATATATTTTCATAATACTTTATCAAGGAAATACCACCCCGGAAAGGTTACTTATATGCTGTGACAATGTCAAGTGGGTTATGCCCTAAATTTGACATGCTTGAGTATTAAATTCTTGTTTCCTAAATTACTCATGATAGCATCTTACCTTTATAACATAATGTGGCTCTTGATCAAAGGCTTCTTAAAATACACCTTTCACTTCAAGCTCATTTAATCTGAATATACCCATTCTTAATTCCTATCAAAGAAACATGTTTAATACATTTCCTGAAAGTGCACACAGTGATAGAGATAAGATATTGAAATTTTTGCTTCTAAAACAATCTTAACTTGCTAAATTATCTGTCATGAAAAATCTTAGCTTACAGGTTTATAGTTTCAGTTTTCTGACAAGAAACTTTTGTTATCATACCAGATACCACTTTTCTATAATATTTACTATTTCATTAAAGTATAGACCAAACATGCTAGACTGTTAGGAGAATTTAAATATTATTTAATTAAGTGGCCTGCAAACTATGGCCCATGGGTCAACCATGTGTTTTTGTGAATAAAGTTTTATTGGAATTTGGACACTTCCACTTCCACCTGTGGTGACAGATTTGATTAGTTGAAACAGAGACCCATATGGCCCACAAGCTTAAAACACTATTTGGCCCTTTAAGAAGAACTTTGCTAAGCCATGACCAACTATTTATAAAAAACAAAACATAAAGTATTTAACATTTTCCATTACTGTTTGAGACACTACCAGGGGAACTGATTATCATATGAAATCTTGAAATTCCAAAAATATGTTTTGGTTTGCTTTACATTAATATATATGTGGGAAAATTGCCTTTATCCCTTTGTACTAACATAAGATTGAATTAGTATGTCTACTGGGAAAAGAACATTGACTCTATGGTCTCCCTCAGAGACCCAGCCACAAAAGGCTCAGGGAATCTACAGCTACTTAGTATCTAATGAATTGAAACATGTACAGAATGGAGTTATTGATGAGAGAGCAGGGAAGGACTTTAAAATAAACAAGTCACATGCAATGAAGTAACATCTCTCCCACCATGTTGTCAAAATTGCAATAGAAGTTAAGAAATAAATCAACTGCATGGCTTTTCTTGTAATACCTCTCTTTTTTTATCATTTTAGTAATGACAAAAAAGAAACACCAGACATTAGAAGACCAAGTGGAATGCTCCTCAGGTAAGAAGCTGAGAGCTTTCTTACAAAAAGTCTAGGGCCATACTTTAGGAAAGCCTATAAAAGCATTTGGCTTCAAGATGCCCTAAGGAAATAACAGAGATAGTCTTTATCTTAAAGGTATTTGGAAAGGACTTTTAAGACCAAGTAAAATTGTGGCAAAATGACATTGTAGTGCTTATGAATGGTACTCCCTGGACTCGTGCAATGCACAACCTGTGTGAACCTAGGTGACAATATTCTTTCGTGAAATACTGGTACTAACACTTTTAATGTAAAACAAACATTTTAATAGGAAAAATGTAATATATTTACAAAGTATAAGCAACACATCTATAGATGCTGTTTGTATCACTAAATATTCTGGGTCCTTAGGCTCACGGTTCAATTCATTGACATTCAGTTGCTGTAGACCTACCTCCTTATTTTCATCAGTTACCACAGTTCTGTCCATTGCCCATCTCAGAACTTTTTCTTGCATAATACAAAATGTATTTCTAATTCCAAGTGTATAACATTTTGAATAAAGGCAGTTAACATCAATTATTTTTTTTATAATCCTAGGGGTTTTCTTCTGAAAGAGTTTTATTGAGATATAATTTACACACAATGAAATGCATCTACTTTGAGTATATAGTTTGAGGATTTGAAAAGCATGGATAAACTTGTGACAACTGTCACAATCAGATTACAGAACACTCACATCATTTCAGAAAGGTCTCTCTTGTCCCTTTGCAATTACCGCTCTAAATCCGTAGACAATTATTGGTCTGTTTTCAGTCATCACAGATTAGTTCTGCCTGTTCTAGAAATTCACACAAATGAAATAATACTGTACATATCTTTTTATCTGCCTTCTTTCATGCAGTGCAATATTTCTGATATTTTTCCATGTTGTTGCATGTGTAAGTATTTTATTTTGCTTTACTGATGATGCTATTCCTTTGTATGGACATACTGCAATTTGTTTACCCATTCACCTATTGACAGATAATTGATCATTTCTAATTTGTGGCTATTATGAATAATGCAGCTACAAACACTCATATGAAGTCTTTTTGAGACCATATATTTCAATTTTCTTTGGTAAATAACAAAGGTATTTATTTCAGTTTTAAGTATTCCTCTGAAGTTTTTATTGCTTTGTCTACTTTTTTCTGCCTGAGAACTCTGTTCTCTACTCTCACTATTCCTTCCTTAGTATCTATGCTCCAATTTGCATCAATACATATTAAGATAAAATAGAATTAGATATAATACATATACAGTATATGATTAAGATTCATAAAACATGAGATAGTATTTCCAAATTATCTGTTCTTTTCCAGTAAGTGTTCAGCAAAAGAGCTTTGCTAAAATTCTCAACAAAATCCAAACCTAAGAGACACCAATTACATTAATTTACAGCTTTGGTGAATTCTTCATTTGGCAGGAATCACAGAACAAAAATGAAACTCGGGGTTGTGCAAGCCCTGAACAGAAAAGATCTGCCCCAGAGTGAGAGAAAGGAACCTCTCCCAGCTTTCTAGAGTCTTGGTGACACATTTCCATGACCTATATGGTGTGAAACCTTACTTGTTACAGTTCTTGGCAGGGAGAGGAAGGAATGTAAGTAAGAGATGGGTGAAAAGGTAACATAAAAATCTCTACCCTCAAGATGACATGAGTTTGAAGGTCTCGTGCCCTAAAAGGTGGCCTGGTTAAACATGAGTGCTTCATAAAAACCACAGAGATCCCTAAGATTTGAAACATACATTATGAGTCAACATTAAATAATGTACTCAGAATAAACAACAAATGAGTACTTAGATGTCAAGGTTGTCAGAAACTGGGGAGAAAATGAGATTTTCTTCTACATGTGTACTAACAAGTTATCCTGCCACAGATAACATGAGATTCTGGCAAAATACATGAGATTCCTGGGTAAGAGGCCAAGGCTATTTTTACAGAAATATAAGTAGCCAGAGTATCAACATCTGTGCTGGCTTCCTGAACCCCAGTTTTCACAGGGAAATGTGAAGAAGGCCAGGTCACACCTGCATATAACAGTGGATTACATTCCTGGAGAGGGATTCTGAGCTTGAACCATCTAAACATTTTGTAATGAGTAGTGATTCTGCCTGAAATTTGCCTTTAAAGGAAATATTACCTTCCTTATACTAGACGATAAGCAAATCTATCTTTTGTATGTGAGAAAGAGAGAAAGAAAGAGAACTCTCTATTTTCCAAGGCTCTTCGCTATAAAAAATCCTTGAAAAGATAATCCAGAGCAAAGATAGTTGGTGCATCTGCTTTAATATGCAGAAATGCAAGAGACCTATGGAGACTCATTTAACAATATGTAATTTCATTTTCCCTAGTCAAGTATCTCTGTCTACAAGGGTCTTATAAACTTGAACACTATGGATTGCACTGTAGCCTGCACCTACTTGTGGCCCCCACAAATCTGGTAGCTTTCCATGCCACCCAGTATATGAGTTGGATTAATATTTCCAGGTATGGAATATGTTGCTTCCAGAACCCAAAGAAGCCTACGAGGCTATTTTGTAGTAGGGAATACAAGATGCATGTCTTTTACTTTAGAAGGGATAGTCCAACATAGCCCTTGAAATCTTCACTGAGGTGGCTGTTCCCTGAATCTATGTAGGACTTATCTCCCATGCTCTGGAGTGTCTTACCAAAGCTACTAGCATACTAACCATCTCTTACTTTTCCTGTCCAGTCAGCATCATGCCTATGTAATGTACTCTCAAAAATAATATTGTATCCCAGGGTGAGGGTGGAGTTGTGGCAGAGATTGGTATCACCACTAACAATGAAAGGAGGCAAGACTGGTGGCCCCAATCATATCTCTATTTAATTTGCCAGTGTGGCCCCTGCAAAAAACAGATAGATCCTGGGAAGTGACTGTAGACTATCTCTTAACTGAACATGAAGTAGCCGTGATCATAGCTATGCCTTCCGCACTATGATAGAATTTACCCCAGTCACCAGGGACGTGATATTGGTATAACTTTAGCTGCCAAATATAAAAATTCCGATATGTGCTCAGAAACTAGGGAAATAATTGTAGTGGGTCCACTGCAGCTGGACTTGAATCATGATTCTATTTATTGTCTGGCTCCCATTGGCTCTCACTCTGAAGGGATACTGTGATGATGCTTTTAATCTCTGGGTATCGATGTCAACTGGATTTTGCCCAATGGTCCTTTCAAAGTGGACTTGCATCCAGGTAAGTGGCCATAGATCCCTTTCAGGAGGGATCGGAGGGACTGTGGTGGTGTACATTTGCCCTGGTTTTGCACGGTCGTCTTCCCAGAGACCAAACTATCTCTTCCCTCAGTGGGTTCTGGATCTGAAAACTGGCTCAGGTATTCTTTACAAAGTAAAAGGGTCATGGCTGCTTATTGAGGAGGCAACCTTCATGTTCCACTGTTCTTGATTTTGATTTATTTTGTTTTGTGTCGATTTTGGTTACAGATGTTAAGCATCATCCAACCTCTACCTGTGCTCACACAGAATTTGGGCAAAGAATCAAAGTGATTCGTATGCAGATTTCTGGAATTCTTTCTCTGCCTATCTCCCACCTGTCCTTTAATTTGTCCTCAATTTCAAGTTATCTCTGCAATCTCTGTCTCTGCAATTCCACAGGGACACTGTACTTTGTTTGAGATCTAGACAGCGACTTCAGACAGAAAGTTGAACTCACATATGTTTCCCTTCTCACAGTGACCAGAGATCTGTTTTCCCTGATGGCCAATGTTTGAAAACAGATGTTTCATATATTTGGTCATTTTCTAATTATTTATGATGAGAGGTTAAGTCCAAGCCCAACTATTCTGTGATGGAAAGAGGAAAGTTCTGTATTTAAACACTGACATTTAATTTCACCATACTAAGAAACTGATTTCATAATTTAAATGATCAATTTAAAAAGCTAACATTTATCTAATGGGTTTATGACAAGAACATTATAACATGTGTATTTTTCAATTTTTTTATGGTAAATATTTGGCCTAACTCATTTCCTCTACTTTTCCTAGCTCCTCGGCCAATTCACAGGTATACAAATAGCTTCCATTCAACAAATTTCATGGGACTTCAGAATACCCAGAATACATTGTAGTCTCTCTCCCTTTTTCTTTCAACAGTGCTTATTCAATAAACTTTTACTGAGTCAGTTCTACTCCACGCTCAGTGCTGTTTAATACAGGAGACAGTGATCTTCTGAATGAACTCTGATACTGAAATTCTTCTCTAGCCCTCTCACTCCTAGCCCACTGCCAATTTTCCACATCTTGGTAGCAGTCTGCTATTCTTTTCCTTCATTCTAACTAGTTATCCGGAGCACAATTCAAGCTGTTCACCATCCTCACCAAAGAATTAACCTCCACCTTAAAGAGCAGTGCATTTTGCTGAAATTCTCATATTCTGAAACTCTTATTCTTGTTCTTTCTTTCAACTTCTCTTTTCTGGATCTGAGGCCAGCTCCCCACCTTCTCTGTCCTTAGGAAAGACAGCAGAGAACAGGCTGCATTTGTTTCCTGGGTCTGTCACTTTCTCTCTGTGTGAACTTGGGTTCCCAGGTCTCTGTCCTTCTCTACAAATGGTCTTATTAGTATGTACCACAAAAGCTTGTTGTGACAATTGAGTTTATATATGTATAGCACTTAAAACAGTGTCTGGCATACAGTAAGCACTTGACAAATATTAACCTTTATTGTTACTTCTCAGAATCATCAACACCTGGCTTTCAGTGATCTGATCACAATATACATTCTAAGCTTCTACATATGCTATGCTTACATCATAAATTGAGATACTCTCAGTTCCAAAAATTTTTGAAACAAAATTCAGACTTGTGTCCTTATAAACTCTTGGCTCAGACTCCCATTTCCCTCTTCAGGGTGAGTGTCTGCAGCCAGGTCACTTTACTGTGTCCCTGACCCAGCCATTTTCAGCTTGGTCTGTACCAGTTGCCAGCCATGGGTCTCCCAAGGTACTGCAAGCGCTTCCTTCATGAGACAACCCAACATGCAGCAGTGACACTCACAAGGCCACCATAAAGCCTTTGATTCCTGAAGTGGCATCTAAGGCTCCAAAGTGCCAGCTGAGGTTGTATGTGTTAGAAAAAGAAAAATGATGAAAACACATAATAAAGTGACAGGCAAAACAGGCAAAGACTTGGGTATTGGGCCCTAAAAAGAGAAAGGAATAAGCAAAGAATTCATCTTGGTCAGAGCTTGTTCTGAAAGAATGTAGTGTCACATGCAATAGATGTTTCCATAAACTAACCTGTAATTACACAATCTGTACCTTCGAGAAGAGACCCGTTTGAGAATCAAAGCTATTTAAAGCATGACTATAGCTAGAATTTAAAGTCTGTGTACACAAATAAGTAAAATAAATCAGTCTTGTTTTATTTAAAAAACAGATATTTATATCCCAAGTATAAGGCACTGACTTCTGCCTCAGCGAGAGGAATTATAAGTCAATAATGCCTCTTATAAATCAAGTGCATGAACCATTCACCATTTCCTGAGATTGTAAATCAGTCACGTTCTCAAAGCAGTTGCATGGCTTGGAAACAACTCCTTGGCTGAATAAATCAGTCACTTCCAGATATATGAATAAGTGACGTGACCCATAAATCGCATGACTACATACTCGTGCTTCATCAATCAGAAACTTTTATTTATAATTGAAAATTTAAAAACACTTATTGGGAACAATTTACTCAACGCCAGTCCAAATTCCCATTGTACTGTAAGATGATATGCCTAAGAAATGCAAAAGTTTGCCCTTACCAAACAGTGTTTTTCACCAAGCAACAAATTGGTATGTTTGCTCGTACTTGTGCTAGGAGTAACACCTCATTGTGCTCTATCTGGAAAATGTGGATGAGTACAACTAACTCATCCAACAATCATATCATTCAAACAATGTCTTTTGAGGTAGATGGATATAAATACATCAACTTTTGGAAAACAGTATGTTTCTTTTGGAGAATATTTGTGAAAACAGATAAAATAATTGTAATTGTAGTTCAAAGAAAAAGAAGAATAAACATTAATCCAGGTAATTATGAAAAACTACATGCTAATGTCTCATTGGCACATGTAAATTTTGCTGACATATTCATGTTTTAGGTATGCATAGCATTTTATACATTATTTTCACTTACAATTGTATACTCGTTATCAACATTCTTTAAAGTTGTTATTTATTTATTTTGAGAGAGAGAGAGAGCATGCATGTGGGGTGGGGGGAGCAGAGATAGAGGGAGAGAGAGAATACCAACAGGCTCTGTGCTGTCAGCGCAGATCCCAATGTGGGGCTCGAACCTGCGAATCGTGAGATCATGACCTGAGTTGAAACAAGAGTGGGATGTCTAACCAACTGAGCCACACAGGCACCCCTCCTTATCAAGATTTTATACATGGGGGAAATATGTATGATAATTAAAATCAAAGGTCACCTGTCCAACAAAGTAGAAATCCAGTTTCCTGTCTTCTATTTCTGTATTCTTTCTGTTTCACTATGTCACCTTTCATGCATTTTGCTGCCATTAAAAGGGCATGGGTAATTTTTAATCTTTCTGTGAAAACATAAAATTACTAATTTTGGCTTAAGGTTCCTTAGTTTAGGCTTAGAGTTTACTAATCTACATGTACTTTTACAGGCTTAGAGATGTCACCCACATTCTGAAGCACTCACCAGCTTCCTTTTAGTGGTACGATAATTATAAAATATTTATTTGTACACCATAGTACATTTGAAATTGGCAGAAGCTTGGATTTTACGTTTGTGACAATGAATGTCCATTTTCTGTGTAGATTCCTTAAAAAACATTCCAGGTTTAATGACTTTTGTCATTGAATTAAGATCACCAGTAAATGGTGGAATTTCATGTGTCTTTTTACTATAATTCTAACCTTACTGCATAATCACAAACTACTGATAATTTAAAATCTATCCAAATGTGTCCAGTTATATTGTCTGATGATCAGGCCATTCACTAAACCTATTTCTGTGACCTAATGTGGGCGAAAGTTCAAATACTTCTATTTCTCACTATCAAACAGGTAGTTTATGTAGAAACAATTCAGAGTCTAGCAAGGGAAACAAATTTTCTACCTTCATTAAGAGTATGATATTCAGTGCATGCCACAAAAAGCACTAATTACAAGTTGTTTTTACTTACTGGCTTGAGCATTAGTTTGGCTTTAACTTTAAAAGTCAATTTTGATTTCAGATTTTTTGCATTAGAACTGTTGTTTTAATCAGTTTGCAGGTTATTTTGGCAACTCTTTTCTTTCTCACGTTGGTTTTCTTCTGAGGAGCAGAAAGTGAAAATTGTACTACAGAATTTATAATATCAACTCTAAAGTATGGCATTTCGAGTTATGCTCTTTGAATTGTTGCTTCTTAATTTGCTAAAGAACATTAATGATATGTCTGTCACATCCCTGGAGGGACAGTATCACACGGTCATTAAATCTTGCTTTGTTAGCATAATTATATGGAATTCAGCATTATTTCAGTTTATCAACAGAGTGAGTCACTTGGGAACTGTAGAGACAATGTGATCTAAGAAAAGATTTCTGGTTGGGAAGACAGAAGTTAATTCTATTCCAAATTCAGGTGGTGCCCTCATGATCTTGGGCATGTCACTAACTCTTATGTGGTCTCAGCTTCTGTCTTTGAGTTGAAGATTAGATGTCTCCCTTTGTGGTTCCTGAGAATATTGTGAGTAAACATTAAGAAAAAGGATGAGCTTGAGTTCATTAGATGAGAGATGCTGTGTAGGTCTAGAAGTATGTGATTGAGTCATGACAGGGTTCAGGGCTTCAAGATTCCATCTGGGAAACTCCTGGGTGGCTCAGTCAGTTAAGCATCCAACTTTAGCTAAGGTCATGATCTCATGGTTTGGAAGTTTGAGGCCTGCATCAGGCTCTCTGCTGTCAGGTCAGAGCCCGCTTCAGATCCTCTGTCCCTCACTCTCTCTGCCCCTCCCCACATCAAGATAAATAAACATTAAAAAAATGTTAAGATTCCATGTGGTATACACATTCAGTGAAAAATAACCTATTTTAACAGTTTGGAATCCAGTGCTTTTAAGATCTCTTGGGAAAATAATGTCATTCACTTCAAACCTGCCTCATGTATAGCTTTGCATTCCTCTTCTAATTCCCATTGTTCTTTGCTTAATAGCGAAAACACATCTAGACTATTTCTTTGTTACACTAACTCCGTAAGTACATCTTACACCTCTGCAGCACTTCTATGAAGTTCTTAGATTTGATGAAGTTTATGGAGAACATGTACCTCAAGCTGAAACATGTGACCATTGCAGTATGCTACATGTATAACAAATAATACATACCAGTTAAGTCATCAATTAGATATAATGTTAAGTTGGAGGCTTTTTAAACATAGTATCATTAGGAACATTAAAATTAATGAAGTTATATGTAGGTAAAATGTCCTTAATCTAGTTAGCTTTATGGTATCTAGGCGTTCTAGCATCTATGGCAGGATTGTATTCCTTAGGACACTGTCCCCTTCTTCACCCCCAAGGAAACAGACTATAAAATAATCCTCATTTACCGCCCCATCTGCACAGTCCTTCCTGTCCATCTGGATGTCAGATGGAAGCAAAGAGATCCATGGCACTTTGAAATAACTGAGGTGGCCTGGCTAGCATTTTGTAATGCAATATACAAAACCAGGTTCTAATATCCACATCTCCGTTTGAACTATTGCTAAGTGGATAATGGAGGCCACATTTTCCCCCACAGTCACTCTATTACCACATCTTCTAATTCATTATTCTTGAAGTACTTTGAGAGAGCTGGAATAGAATTAAATTTTAAGCAATGCTCTTCATTCTCCAATAAATACACTGAAGAATCATCTTCTTTAAGCCCTTGACCTTTCCCAATAGAAACATTTCCTTTGCCTATAGTGAGTCAGCCTGTGCTTTCGCATTGGATTTGTTATTCTTGGAATGCCTGCCGAAGACAAAGGAGAAAAGGAAAATAAAGAAAAAGAAAAAGAAAACAAAGGAAAATCAAGTAAGGCTGTAAATCTTTAAGAAAATCTTTAGAATATAGAAGAAATGAATATGTCAGTCCTCAAAATTTGAAAGCTGTCCACTAGATATCTTCCCAGAATAATATTAAAGCCTTGAGAATAGTTTGATAGAATTCCTGTATGGATACTTTGTTAGTCAGCAGCACTGTTCTGGTCCTCCTTGCCCCAGGTTCATTACAAGATTGTACTTCCTGTTTATGGTTGTCTGGGGCCTTGTAACAAGTCTGGCAAATAATATGTGAAGTATGTCACTTCTGGACTGCAGGAGACTCTCCAGAGTGGTCTTTTCCCTCTGGCACAATAGACAATATTCAAAGTGTTGACTGTTCAATTTACCCTGTGTACCTATGTACCCATGATGAGTACCTGGCAATGTGCAATTGTCAAGTAGCATGGGCAAGAAGTAAACCTCTATTTTAAGGCACTAAGATATGGGGTTGTATTTTATGGCAGCATAACCCACACTATTCTGACTATTACATATACCAAACTTCATTACGAAGAATTAAAGGATAGTCCTCAGCAAGCATTTTCCAACGCTTCACGCAACTTTCAACCTCCATTCATTTTCATTCTTAGACTTTGATTTGATGTTAAAGTGATAGCTTAGACCCATACAATAATGCCTGTTAGATTTGTGGGGCAATATAAATTATTGTCATATGGTAATTTTTTGAATGCTTTATGGTATTCAACAGATGCATTCAGTGGTTCCCTCCATTAGTAGAATATGAGTCAATTCTAGGGTGAAATATGTCTACCCTTTATATAATTAAGTGGGTTCACCTTCCCCCAGATGGCTAGCTGGTCCCCCTAAAATATGCTGCTATATTAGGGCCTCACCATTGTTCTCTATAATGCTATTTTTGGCACACTACAGTGTAAGCAGTCAGATAAAAAATTCAGTAAGAGGAAATGTTGAGTCCCTGCTACTATGCTTACTTTGCTCATGAGCCCAATGGGCATGAACTAGAATAGTTAAAGAAAGACAGTGAAATCCAGAGTGTGAATCATGGTTTACGTGAGTGGGTATAATCAGAAGAGGAGACCAGTGTTGGTGATTTGCATGGAAAACAAATAGTCTTCCATCTGGTTCCTTTCAAGTTCCATCCACAATCTCATCTCCTCTCTGAAGCTTCTTGTCACCAATCTTAAAACCTTCTCTCCAAATACCTGTCCGTCTGGCCCAAGAAATTCTTCCCTGTTTATGAATCACTCTAGACATCTATTTGTGACAATCTCTCCACTTGCAAAGCCTTCCACTTTGACCTTCCTAACATAGATAAATTTTGCTCCCCTCTGGTAAAATAGATCAAGTAAGGAATTAATGGACTGCTCATCTATTTCAGTTTTAGAAATGCCATGTACAATTAGTTACCACCAAAAATAACTGAAGCTCAAAGCACTTTTATTACCACCGTGGCTCTACTGCCTATTAGAGTAGCTATTACAATCTCGTCCCTTTTTATTAAGTGCTGCTACCTTGCTTTTGTCGCCCAGGGATTCCATAACCCCACTGAAATCAGACAGTCTATTTCAATGTCACCACTACCCACCTTCATGTGTGTCCTACAAATAACAGACACTACAGGGTTATGGCTAATGTATTTATCTGCATTGGTATATTTCTCAATTCTGTGGTGAGGGGAGTATAAACTAGGCCCTCTCAGAAGACATTATTAAGAGGTGACAACTGGTTGCCTATAAAAATAATCCATTTCCACAGTCCCATTTCTCTAGGACTCTGGAATTTGTTTTCTATGTTATATTAAGGAAATTCTGACATCCCAATTTATTTCATCATAGCCCAATATTGAGTCCAGGTTTTAATCAATTCAGTGAGAAAATATTTAGAAGCATTCCCAGCTGCTCAAACTAGAATTCTAAATCAAGTAAACTCTAGTTATATAAACCCATATTAACAATATCAAGCCTATCTAAAAAATGGTATTCTTCCCATTCTTGACTAGAATCTCATAGTCTGCTTCCATAAATATCCCCCTATTTTTGCTTTGCATATAAAGTATCTTGCAATTATTTTGAGGTGGAGGCCTTATTCCTCTTGGTTTACTTTGTAATTGGCTCCCTGTGGCATATCGAAACCCACCTCCACTTATAGAACTTAAACAAAGAGTGGAAGTAGATATATTGAAATGAGAAGAATTGGCATCTCCTTGCAAGATAACTATTTCATGTTAGGCATTTGCTGGGCTATCATGCAAAAAACAACCAGACACATTATCCAGAGAAGGAGAGGTTGCTTCTGCTGGCCCAGTAGGCAAATTAGAGTCGAGGGGTTCAAGAAACTCCTGGTTATTCACTTCACCAAATGTCTCTGATCAACAATCCAAGTTCTTCTCATTTCCAAGCATTGCCTTAATTTTCACTAAAGATACCTGGTCTGGCTATGAATTCTATCTACAGTGCAGCTCAGCTATCCTGGTGTGGTGAGCATAAGGGGTGTGGGTGTTGATGAAAAGAAGCAATAATAAAGTGACAGTAATACACAACGAGCCTTATCTGAATAACACTTTGGCAGACTTGCATGTGGGAAAAGTTCCTCACAACATGAAACTGTCTAGAGGTTATGGCACAGGGACCACTTTTCAGAAAGATGGGAGAGTAAGAGAACTCCCAAGGGAAAGACAGATCAGAGGAGGTGGTTTGTGTGTTTAGATAATTTCACTCTACAGTCCAACTGGGAGTCTCAGTCAGAGTGCTGTGAAGAGCAGTAGTAGCTTGGCATCTTTTATACCTACAAGACTTATCTATGGCTAACAGATGTTGGATGTCGTTTCATGACTATGGAAAGCAGGCAGGTTTTCTATAGCTAAAAATATGTTCACTTGGGCTATGACTAAAACAATCAGTTGTGTAATAATTTGAGATTGGTGATGGTAGGCTTTTGAGTTAACAGGACTCATTATTCTTGCTAACAAACAAGTAAACAGCATAGGGCCAATATACAGAGACCATCTTTGGCTCATTTACATAACATTGGGAAACCAGAAAGCTTCTGATGTTTTGCTGCTTCAACTTTGCTGATATGAAAGATGAAAGTTTATCTTAAAGCAGCCATAAAAAGTCTTTGGTTCCCTGGTGATATTTTTAGGCATTCAAAGCTGTACAATCCAGTTAGAGTTAGCCATTCCATTCACACAGTCCTTTTAATCTTAAACCAACATTAATGGATTATCCAAACAGTCACTCAATCTGGATAACTTTGTCTTTAATAGGACTTCATTCTAGGATAAATCTAAAAGATCATTTAAATAACCTTTACCACTGGTTATGGGAATATATCACTGGTCATGGAAATATACCCCATCTTCTAATGATAACTGGACCTTGGTCACATAGCCAAGCAAAGATTTGTATTTTTTGAATGTGGATTACCTGCAACCACTTCAATGACCAATTATTCTACCACTTAAATTTCACTAGCAGACAGACAAAAGAATTCATTTTAGTCAGTCCAAGCAGGAGGGGTTTAATAGAGGAAATTAGATGAATGCAAAATTGTAGAAACAGGCTCTAGGCCAAGTTCTGAAGAGCACATCTCATACTCTGGAATCCTCTAACACAACAACACTGCTAAAAAAGTTTGAAGACTCTGAATGCTGTTGCTGCTATGAGTATAAAACCACATCACTTCTGCCATGATACAGGTCAGAAAAAACAAACAAACAAACAAACAAAGGATGCCGCATCTTCTTCCTCTCTTAACATGACATAGTTCCTGATTAAAATTTTTGGAGATTGCATCTCATTCATTTATTCATTCATTCATTTATTCCTAAACACCTCCCATATGGTTAGTCACTATGCAGGGTACTAGGGATATAGCAGTGAACAATATGAGCAAATCTCTTTCTTATATAGGCAAGAAATTAATAAAGAGAAATTTATATACTATGCCATATAGTAATAAATGATTTTGAAAAAAATAAAGTAGTAAAAAGGGAAAGGATAGTGTTTAAAAAGCAGAGATTATTATTCTATGTGCCTCTATTGGGGAAAGCTTCAATAATGTATGGTAGTTATGGTAACATTGATCAGAGACATCTGAAACAAGTAAGGGAATAAGGCATAAAGATATGTGGGAGAAGAAGATTCTAGGAAGAGAGAAGAATGTGTTCAAAGGCTCTGAGGCAGGATCCTGGAATGTTTAAGAAATGGTTGATGAGGGTTGAAGTGAGTGAAAGAGCATGAGGTTTGAGTGGGATGGGTGGTCTGGATTAAGTAAGTGCCTTTTAAACCATTCTAAGAATTTATACTGTCCTTCTGCATGAAATAGAAAGACATTGGGGGACTCTAAGTAAAGGAGTGACATGATTTGACAGTGTTTTGAATAATAATTCTTTCTGCTTTGTGGAGAATATAGAAGCAGGGTCAAGAAAGGAATGGAACAAGTGAAAAGGCTAGGATAATCCAGTCAAAAAGTTATGATGCATTGGACCAGGATAGTGGTTATGAAAGCAGTGAAATGTCAAGTTTCAGGTGTGTTTTAAAGGTAAAGTCTATAGGATTTGCTGTCAAATGTAAGAGAAAGATAAGCCAAGGATGACACCAACATTTTCAACTTGAAAAACTAAAAGAATAAAATTGCCAATAATTGAGATAATGAAGACAGGAGGTAGAATATGTTTGGTATAGAGGAAATACTGAGTTCCATTTTGACATGTTAAATTTGAGAAGCTTAGCAGACATACAGTGGAAAGGTAGAGTTGGTGGTTGGACATACTTATGGAGTTCAAGAAAGATGGTGAGACATAAATTTGAAATTTATCAGCATATGGAAAGTTTTTAAAGATATGAACTAGATAATATTCCCCAGGAGTACATGTAGATAGAGAAGAGATCCAGGAGGTGGACTCCAAGATACTATAAGGCTTAGCGCTATAGGAATGGAGGAGAATTTAGCAAATGAGATAAAAGACGACTCTAAGAGTGAGTAATTTTCTGAACACTAAGTAAAGAACATGTTTCAAGAAGACATGCATGATATGCTGTTGACAAGTCAAATAAAACAAGAACATGGAACTGACCATTAGATATAGCTATGTTGAAATCACTGGTAACTTGACAACCGAGTTAGGAGAATTATAAAAATGAGAGCTTGATTAGAGCAAGTTCAAGGGAGAACAAAAGGAAAGGAAATAGGATACAATAAGTATAGAGAACTCTATCAAGGGGCTGTAGCTCAAAGGGATATGAGTTTTTTTTAAATAGGAGATGTTATGAGTTTAAAATAGGAGATATTGTAGCATGTTTACAATCTGATGTAATGATTCGGTAGAGAGTAAAACACTGGTGAAAGTAAAGGTAAGGGGTGGGGAACAAAAGCAAATGAATATCATTAAGAAGTCAAACAGTCATAGAATGCAAGTAAAATTTATTCAAACTAAAGGAGACAACAAGAGTAATAGTGGTACTGTTTGGAAAATCTTTTTTCATTGCCTATATTTCTCAGTGAATGAAGAGTAAGGACAGGAGTGGGCAAAGGTGGTATTGTTTTTGAGGTTTGAGAAAAGAAGTCATATAATGCCCCATCTAGGTTAGGAAAAGAGTCAACAGATGGTGAAATGTAGAATTGCAAGGCAGCAAGAAGAGCACAGTTGGCGATAATGGTCATGAATTTAAGTAAGACTAATCAGCATTGTTGTTTAATTGTCTGCAACCATTTTTACTGCTCAAGTGGTGGCAGAGTATGAGGAGAGCTGGACTTAAGCAGCACTAGTACTTTTCCAAGTGAGTGTGAAAGAGAAACAGAAGCAAGACAGTTGAAGTCACAAGCAGGGGTGTGCTCAGAAAGAAGAACCATGTAATAATAATAGTAAGTTGATAGGATCATTGAATTTTATGTCTCTGTCATAATAACATTCTTGCAACTGGGATAATAGAAGCAGTGAGCTGCAAATATAGAAGGTAGTGGAGAGAGTGAGTTGTTTGAATTTAAGAACATAGAGTTAGTATATCTTTTTGCTGGTGAAGCAGTCTGGGGTATGACCTTAATAATAGGGGACTGAGGCAAGGCCAAGGAGAACATCACTGGAGAACAGAAGGCTAAGAAATAGAGAAACCAAACATATGAAAGAAGAACCTCCACAGATATTGAAATCACTATTAGTTATAAAATGTGTTGTGTTAGAAGGAATGACATGATAACCAGAAGATAAAATCTTGAAGTAATGCCAGTATCATCGGAGGATGGCTACAAGAAGGAGGGATAGTACGTAGTATATTTTGGAAAATGGAATTCTAAAACCAGAGATGAAAAACTTCAAAGGAACCTTCAGAAAATAATTTTAAGTTTTCTAGCCTCTGTACACTGGGATGGATTTGGAATAAATGTTGGGTATGCTAGTCTGAATGTTCACCACAAATCTTATTAAATTATATGCAACATTCTGTGTATATGCCTATGCATTTGTGTTTTGGAGAATATAGGCTTGTAGCTGTTTTCATAATCTCAGTTGGGCCCATGATCCAGGAAAGCCTAACCAACATGTATAAGTGTTAAATTTAATTCAATATTTATAGGACATCTATTTGCCAAGTACTGTTCTTGGAATTGGAATGTAAAGATATGTAAGACAGAATCTTTACCATAAAGTATCATAGAACCTGGTTCTCATGAGGCTGGTGTAAGGTTATATGTGAAGAAGAGAAGCCATGTTACAAGGTCAACTTGAGTAAGTGCTAAGGGAAGCAGAAGGGAGGTGCTATAGGATTGTAAGTGAAGAAGTTATTTTTTGTGACTGGGTGGTTTGGAGAAGCCATAAAGGAAACAGTAAACTTATTTGGACCTTGAAGAGTAAGGGGCTTTCTATAAATAAAGGAAAGAACAACAATCCAGGCTCAGGAAATAGTATTTTAAAAAGTTGTAGTCTTAGACTTTCATTACCTCTTTTAGGATGACAATAAACTTAATATGATTGAATTCCATAGTTCATGAAAGGAGGCAGTAGAAGGTGAGTTTCCTTTTGGGCCAATATAGGAAATGTAATTGCAGGAATACTACATGAGTGTGTACAGAGTTCTGTAGACAGCAGGGAACCACTGAATATTACTTGAGACTACAAGTGACATGTGATATGATCCAACCTGTGATTTAGGGAAAAAATGTATCCCAATAGCAATGCAAAGGATGAATCAGAAAACTAGGGGATTATAAACAGGGAGAGATTGTTAGTCGACTAATGCAGTAATTTAGACAAAAAAAATGTGAAGCTTAAATTAGTATAATGGTAGTGAATGTGGACAAAAGGACAGAATCGTAAAGAAATAGAATAGAATAGAATCTTTAGAACCAGTCTACTGATACATTTGCTCAGGTGAGAGGAGGTATAGAAGGTTGAAGAAGATGGAAAAATGAAAAATGATTAGGATATACAACTACTGGAACTGGATCCTTGATAATGCCATTTCCAGAGCGGAGACCTGCATAGGAGAGATTTTCAGTGGATGTAAGAGTTAAAGTGTTCAGCCTTTGTGTTAGCAGGAAGTTCAGGTTTGGAGCTCAGGGGAGTCAAATACAGATTTAGAAGTTCTTAGCTTTGAAGTGATGTTAAAGTCATTTATTTCTTTGGATACTTTAGTTGAGGAAGAAGATGTGAATCACAGAAAGCTAACAGAGTAACTTGGAGAGTAATACTGCTAGTAATAATAAGAATAACACTCAATCTGACGCCCAGCCAGCACTACTCAGTAAGGCCATTCCTGTTGTTTCCAGGCCGGTGGCTGTTCTCACTGGTGCATCCACTCTGATTCACAGGGACATACTGTTGATTAGATATTTATCTTCAGCTACCATAGACTAAAAATCTTATATTTTAGAAGGAGGTCTTAGGATGAACAATTAGTAAAAAGATAGTAGCCAAAGAAGAGCATTTTAAGAAGGTGTCAAGCATAAAGTGCCAATTAGGAGATTCTCGGTAGCAGTAAAAGCAGTTTCAATAAAAGCCAGAGGATCGGCATCAGAGGGCTTGGTGGTGTGAGGAGTGTGTTTGTGGTAATGAGAAAGCAGCAAACGTAGATTCATTTTCTCACAAAGTGGCTAGGGGAGGCAAAGAAAGAGATGGTATATCTATCGCTCAGGATTTTCTTGGTAACAAGTGAAAAAAACATGATTCAAATTATCTTAAACAATGGCAAAAAAAAATTAAAAATTTTTTTAAAAATAGGGGTGAGGATTGGTAAGTGAATATACCCGGCTGGCAAACACATTTCAGGTAAGGCTAGATCCAGGGTTTTTTAGAGGGGTGATGAGGTTCCAGGTTTTTTTCTTTCCATGTAGCTCCTGCAGATATAGCCTTCCTGGATTCCATGCAGAAGAAAAAGGAGAATCACTTTCTCAGAATTCTCAGTAAACATTTTTTTAAATCAAGTGCCTAGGGTTGAGACTCATTCGTGACTCATGACTTTGAATTCATGACACATCAACATTGGCCCTTGCAAGACAATTTGCTTTAAGCATATATTTATGTATTTATCAATGTATTCGTATCACTATGCGCCAATCCCATTCTGTTACCCTATGAAAACCTTTTCAATTTGTTTAGTGTATACTTTTTATTTTATTGTGTTTTTGCAAAACATGTACTATTTTGTATAATTTTGTTTTAACTGAACTAAACGGATGTTACGTATCCTATTTTTTACTTATCACTATGTTTTTAAGTTCCAGTTATGTTGCTATTGTGCACGTACCCATTTAGCCTATCTGCTTATAATAAATCGTGTCTTTGTTTACCATATTTTCCTTATCTCTCTCAGTAACAGATGTTCAGGTTGCTCCCAAATAACTTATGCCACAAATGACTTATTTATTCACGAATACAGTGAACCTTGGATTGCAAGTAACTTGTTCTGCGAGTGTTCTGTATGGCACGCAAACAGTTCTAACAAATGTTAACTTGATAAACAAGCGATATCTTACAATAGGAGTAGTACATGATGCTGAATGTCACGTGATCACAACTGAGCCAATGGTTCTTGAAATTTGCTTTGATATACAAATGCTTTGGATTACAAGCATGTTTCCGGAAGGAATTATGCTCACAAACCAAGATTTTACTTGTATTAAGGACCCTTACCATTCACAATCACTGTTTTAACCATATGAGACACATCAGTGAATAAAACAGACATTGCTGCAAAAAATATCCTTATACATGGCTTTTTGTAGATCTGTAAGAAAATTTTCCTGGCATATATACTTAGGATCACAATCCAGCAAAATTTCTTATGCATTGGATTTTATTTGTCCATACACCCCCATGCATGTACCAATCACTGACTGCATTGGGGGAATATAATGGACTAATTAATTCAAGTTAGATAAATGCTCACGCCTGGTGCGCCTGGGTGGCTCAGTTGGTTAAGCCTCAGACTTGATTTCAGCTCAGGTCCTGATCTCACAGTTCATGCCCCACATTGGGCTCTATGCTGACAGGGTGGAACCTGCTTGGTATTCTCTCTTTCCCAATCGCTCTCTGCCCCTCCCCCACTCACATACACTCTCTCACAAAAAAATAAAAGAAAGAAAGAAAGAAAGAAAGAAAGAAAGAAAGAAAGAAAGAAAGAAATTCTGACTCCTAAGCCAATGGTCAGGAGTGTTATAGAATGTAGCTCACTAAAACAAATAAGGATAGGGGTATCTCACAGAAGGAAATAGAGGCAAGTAGATGGCAAATGAATGCTGAGTAGCAAATATAATAAATGTCCTGTGTATATGGGAAGGCACCTTAATGGGGAACCTCCCACCACTCTGCCTCAAAGATTTGAATGCCTCATGTTAAAGAAAAGCATTTATATTTCAAAACAAACAAACAGAAACAGACTTTCTGATTCAGCACCTCTGGATAGCATCAGTGTTTTCATTTCTATCAAGTTCCCAGGTGACATTGATGCTGCTGGTATAAGCACCACTTTCCAAGAACCACTACTCTCGTCTAAGTCACTACCTGTCGTCATCTACCAGTGCTGTGATGATCAAAGGAAATAATGTATATTAAAGTGTTTGATAATCTTAATCATGTCACTTTTAAAATGTTGATTATTACTACTTCATTTGTTATGTGAATTTCAAGATAAATAATTACATTAATCTTTGATGAGATTTCAAGAGAAAACATAAAGAAAGAATGGGAATAATTAAGTCTGATTAGGCTAAATATAAGCTTTACTGACTTTAGAAATTTTTCAATGATCAGCTAGGTATTTAACATTTGTTGTTGATTCTTACTAGAATTTCCAGAAAGACTGTGCAATTGTATGTTTAATTTAGAGACAAAGTCAGGTCAGAAAGCTCAATCTTTGATATATAACCTAATAAAACCGATATAAAATGAATAGGCTCTGTCATCTATAAGATGGTATCTGAAAGGGGTATTAATGAGACTCAGCAAGGAGGAAGGAAGGAGGAAGCTGTGTTGTTGCCTGCTTAATATGATGATGAGTTAAAGTAGGGAGGCAGTTCTCATGAAGAACACAAAAATTAATAATTGAATGGTAATAATGTATTGATGTATAATCCAGCATTGTCCAGAGAATAGGGTGAATGGATCTGGGAGACATAAAGCACTAGAGAGGAATAATTTAATAAATCACAAGTAGAATTCATAAGTGTTAACCTTAGTTTTTGTTTTTGATGTATATTTATTTTTGAAGGAGAGAGAGAGAGAGAGAGAGAGAGACAGAGCGTGAGGGGGAGGGGCAGAGAGAGAGGGAGACACAGAATCCGAAGCAGGCTCCGGGCTCTGTGCCTGAGCTGTCAAACACAGAGCCCAACAGGGGGCTGGAACCCGTAAACCACGGGATCATGACCTGAGCCAAACCAGAGGCTTAACCGACTGAGCCACCCAGGCGCCCCGAGTATTAACCTTAGTTTTTAGCAAATAGCTGGTAAGATTATGAATAACTGGTTTTCTTGAATTAAGCTGCATTCTGGTTATTTTTTGGCCTTCTAAGTGCCCTGAGAGAGAAAATTCAGTACCCTGAACTCTAGGCGTTAAGTTTCTCTAACATTACAAAAATCTAATTTCCATCTTTTCTGCCATTTAACTAGAAACTGAATTTCTATTACATCGACTCCAAGGAGGTATGTGAAAACATGTAGGCCCTTACAAATCTATTTTAAAGGTTGTGGAGGAAGTAAAGAGGAAAAGGGGGTTTCTTGGGAATAGAAAATATGTCTTAGAGAAGCAAAGGGCTAAGGGGGAGCTTAAGCAATCCCATCATTTCTTGAAACAAATTTTCCTGAACTATGGTCTCTGAACCATACATACCTCATTGCACATATTGAGAGTTTGGTTAATGAAAGTCCATTTCCAAGTGCTATCCAATTTTACATTAAATAACAAATTTGTATTTCTAGCACAGCAAAGTTTAAGGCCACACCCTATGTCCTATGCCCTGATGACCATACCAGGTTTATCACCACCTTAAGAGTCCCTGACTTAGCAGTTTAGTTGACGCCTTTCTTTAGCTCTTTAAAAAATGAAACAGTTCAGTGCATTTTCTCTTAAAAATTTTTGAAAACATATTAGAGTCTTCATACGTCCCAATTTGGTAAACAAAATATAGTTGGGTTTTGAAAAGCATAAATATTACAAATATGATGGTGAATCTCTGGCTACAAATAAAGCTGTTCCATTGCATGTGACTATGTTAATGATATTAATTCAGAACATCCATCATAATGCATTTTATATTGATGTAGTAAAATGCAAAAAAGAATAATAAATTACATCCAATTTCCTAAACATTAATTATGAGGCATTACTAGGCAAATCATCATGATGAATTTCTGCATTTGGGGGCCATCTTGTTAAGCACCCAATTCTTGAGAAATATGTCAGTGTCAAACATAGCTCCATAATTAATTATAAGACTTTTACAGTGTCAGAGTGATTAAACTTATTTTGTTTGGTTCCAGAGGGCAGAGTAAGGGCCAGTGAGTAGAATTATAAGAAGTACAATTTTTATTTCATTAGAAAGACATTTCTAAGGAATAGAACTGTTAAAAATTGAATGGACTTATCCAAATCTGAAAATCTTCAAGCAATGATTATATGATCACTTAGGGGTGATATTGAGGGCATTTAGAGTAGACCAAGGGACCTCTGAAATCCAATCCCATTTGGAATTTCAGATTTTGTGAAATTAGGATCTGAGGGGTTTCTAATAGTTTGACTCTATTTAGTCCCTAAAATTCACAAATCTAAAATGAGGCTACAAAAAATACACTCTGAATATAAATTCATTCCCTGTTATGGTCCTTTGTTTCTTTATATTCTCCTACAAGACCATGAGAAAGCCCAAGTCATGGTAAATGCCTTGTTTATCTCTGAATTCACAGTGTAGTACCGGACACATTGTTAGTACTAAATTATTGCTGTTAAATGAGTATGGACAATATGTGGAGATAGTGACATATAGTTTTTTCTTAATGTGTTTATCCCTTTCCCTTCCTGCCATTCAGCTAGAATGGATCTCCATTAGATTGACTCTGAGAAGGTACATGGTACATCTAAACCCTTAGAAAAATATTTTAATGATAATGAAAAAAATAAGAAATGGGAGATTCTTGACAGTAGGAAGTGTGTCTTGGAGAAGCAAGGGGTGGATGGGAGTTTAACCCTTCCCATCATTCCTAGAAACAAATTTTTCTGGGCTGTGGTTCTCTGAAACTCAGGATCAACTTTGGTGTCCTCGCAATAGAAATAGCAGGCAGAATCAGCAAGATGAGTAAGAAGCCAGGCCCAGCGGCAGATCTAGCTGTGATTCTGTCCATCTCCCCCTTATTCTCTGTGCTCTAGGCATCTTGATCTTTCAGTTTCTCAACAGGGATGGAAGCCTCCTTTCTCAAGGACTTCACACAGGTCATTCAGTTAGACTGGGTTCCTCAGTCTCTCTCCTTACTTCCTCTCTCCTCTGGAAGTAGAAGTAGCCAAGAGTCTTTCATCCTGTCAGGCAAACGGGAACAAACACATGCAAACCAGAAGAATGGACACCGAGTAACCCCCAGGATGATCTGGTGACCTAGAACTAGAGACAAAGCATAAAGCCTCAAAAACTGGGTTGTGGCCCAACCCTGGGGAAGAGAAAGAGCTCCAAGAGTAATTGAAGTTAACATTTTCCAGTAGCCCATTGAAACTCAAAGTCAGAAATTAAGTGGTTATAGAAAATAAAGGGATCTGTCTTCTACACCCAAGTTACATGCTGAGATTCATGCCAACCACTAGTGAATGAAAGGAACCTATCAGATTAGATCAGCAGTTAATGAAAATTACGTTCATACAGTTTTTAACATTTTAATGCTATTTTTTTGTTCTTGCTGACTGAAGCTCCACAATGTCACAGTCTCTGTCTCTGAATTCTGTTTTAATTAGTGATTACATAATCTAAATCATATTGTGAGAAAGTTCATAAGACTGTACTCTATATGGTATTTGTCTCCCTTTCCTCAGCCATCTCACTGATAAAATATAGTTAAATTACCTATTTTTTTTCTTTAAAGGCACTCAGAGTCAGTTCAGCAGGTAGTGGATTATTGTTTAATCTTTCTTAAGGAAAAAAAAAGCGAAGTTTCTGTCTTGCAAATGTAGTATAAGGATGGCTTCTCAATCCTCTAGTGGATACTTGTTTAAATGCTCTTTAAGTTGAAATTTTCTCTGTGCTTGACCTAAATATTCCCTAATGCAGCACATGACCATTATATCCTATTTCTCTCCCCTTGTCTGGAAGAAATAATGTCTCCCTGGCCTCTATTTAATATCCCTTTATGTCATTATATACTGTGTTTTATCTTCTCTCTCTCATTGTGAGCAGGTTGACAGGGCTCACATTCCTTAACCTTGACTTCTTGCTCTCACTTCCCCACCTTTTCTGCTGTGTAATATGTGAACTCTTCCCCCGTCATTCATTTTCACCTCGAAAGTCCATCTATTTCAGCAAGCAGAGACTGGGATCTTACTAGAGATTAAAACTGAAGGAGAGCTATTAATCCCAGGGTGGCACTTCTGAATTTTGAAATCAGTTTGAAATGATCAGCTTTATCAAGTGTTTCATGAGGTTTCCCAAGCGCTTTGAATTAACAGCATCTTGCTTCGCAGTGCAACAGAAAGTCATTGTTGAACTTGAAGATTGCTGAGGGCTGTAGAATGACTTGACTTTGTCATGTTACCACTCTTGCCCAAGGTTCTCTCCATTGCCCTAAGAAATAAAGGCAAAAGGTCATACTCTACGCTAAAGGCTTGGACCCTAGTATGTCTCTTCAGTTTTACAAATGCACAACCTCTGGTATAGAAGCCTTCACTTTGGTCTCACTGGGCAACTCAGTGTATACCCATTCCAAATTATATTTATACTTTCATATTTAGTGTATAACTTACTCAATACATTATTTTAATCTTATTTAGTCATACAATTGTATGTGCTAGATTGGTATATTTGTTACCCCCTCAGTAAAATCTCAGTGCTTAAAGATAAAGGGTATCTCACCCGATGAACTCTTTAAAAGCGATCATTCCAAAAATATTTCAGGTGATTTTAAAATTGGTACCAAGAAAAGATAAAACATCTGATGCTGATATGCATCTTTTCAGTCCAAATTAATAGCTCTAGTCTACATAGATATCTCTTGCTGTTCTGATCAAAGCCATTATGGTCAGTATATTGCAGGTGGATTTCTATAAGGTACTTTGTCTCTGGGCCTACCAGGTAAGAAAAATAAAAGTTGAAAGAGAGGTCCACTAATGGGAAAGAAGAAGCATGCTTCTCTCATCCCACCAATCAATTTACATTTCCAGTCTTGTGAGAGTTTTTCTTAAATATCATCTGACACCTAGCAGTGAGGTTGACTCTACATTAAATGCCATTACTAATAGCAAATAGACCCTCTGAATATTAGTTCCCCTAGCAAAGAAAATGCCTCAAAGGGGGATATATTGCAATAAACTAATATATTTCACACAAATCAAGACAATTATGTTCATTTTGTAGCTATTACAAATCTACAGGGTCAGAAAATCTAGCCTTATGTGAAATAACGGCATGGACCATACGGGGGAAGCATTCAGTTTGGATTTTTGTATGAAGTAGGAAACAAGACAGGAAAAACCCTCTGCATTTGGGGAATTGTGTTTTTCATTTGGATAAAGGTTAGGGCTCTCAGTGGAAAATCCCTGGGAATGCATAGAAAGTTTCCAACAAATTTGTATTGGTACCAAATGGGGTCAAATTCATTTGTCAGCTGTGGACAGAGTTGACAGAGTTTTTTTAACATTTAGTGTTTTAGTGATTTTAATGTTTGAGTTTTGTAATGTTTAAATTATACTAACAGTCTCAATAGATTTAAAACTTATTTAAAAAATAAGAAGTCTATATTTTATATTTTAAGTAATTTGTCCTTCTTTAAAGATTACTAAAGATATCAGTAATTACAGTGATCATAGCTGAATGAATGATGATCAAATTATAAAATAGCATTTAAAAATAATAGCCCTATTGATACCTATCAATTTCATTGATTCTATAATTTTTATTTTTATTTTTTATTGAAGTATAATTAACATACAGTGTTATGTAAACTTCAGGTGTACAATATAATGATTCAAGAATTCTATACGTTGCTCAGTGCTCATCATGATAAGTGCACCCTTAAACCCTTTATCTATTTTCCCCAAATCCCCACCTACCTCCCCTCTGGAAACCACCAGTTTGTTCTCTGTATTGAAGACACTGTCTTTTGTTTGTCTCTTTTTTGTTTGTGCCTTTGTTTTGTTTCTTAAATTCCACATATGAGTGAAATCATATGGTATTGGTCTTTGTCTGGTTTATTTCACTTGGCATTATAACCCCTAGGTTCATTCATGTTGTTTTAAATAACAAAATCTCATTCTTGTTTATGGCTGAGTAATATTCCATTGTATGTATATACCACATCTTCTTTATCCATTCATCTTTTGATGTACACGTGGGCTGCTTCCATAATTTAGCTTTGGAAATAACACTGCAAAAGATATAGGGGTGCCTAGATATTTTTGAATTCACGTTTTTGTTTTCTTTGAGTAAATAGTAGTTCAATGACTGAATCATATGGCAATAATGTTTTTAATTTTTTGAGGAGCCTCCATACTTTTTTCCACAGCAGCTGCACCAGTTTGCATTCTTACCAACAGTTCATGAGGGTTTTTATCCACATCCTCACCATCCCTTTTATTTCTTATCTTTTTTATTTTAGCCATTCTCACAGGTGTAAGGTGATATCTTATTGTGGTTTTGATTTGCATTTCCCTGATTAGTGATGTTGAGCATCTTTTCATGTATCTGCTAGTGATTTTTATGTTTTCTTTGGAAAAAATATCTATTCAGGTCCTATGCCCATTTTAATTGGATTATTTGGTTTTTTGATGTTGAGTTGTATAAGTTCTTTACATATTTTGAGTATTAATGCCTTATCAGATGCATCTTTTGCAAATATCTCCTCCTATTCAGTAGGTTGCTTTGTCATTTTGTTGATAATTTTTTTAGCTGTGCAAAAGCTTTTTATTTTATTTATTTTTGTGTGTATGTGTAGTCCCATTAGTTTATTTTTGGTTTTGTTTCCCTTGTCTAAGGAGACATATATAGAAAAATGTTTTTATGGCTAATGTAAAAAAAAGAAAATTACTGCATATATTTTCTTCTAGGAGTTTTATGTTTTCAGATCTCAAATTCAGGTCCTTGATCCATTTTGAGTTTATTTTTGTGTATGGTGTAAAAAAGTAGTCCAGTTTCATTCTTTTGAATGTAGCTGTCCAGTTTTACCAACACCATTTGTTGAAGAAATTTTTCCCAATACATATTCTTGCTTCCTTTGTCATTGATTAATTTACCATATAAGCACGGATTTATTTCTGGGGTCTCCATTCTGTTTTATTGGTCTATGTATCTACTTTTGTCCCAGGGTCATGCTGTTTTGATTATGACAGCTTCATAAGGTATTTTTAAATTTGGGATTATGATACCTCCAACTTTCTTGTTCTTTCTCAAGTTTGCTTTGGCTATCTGGGGTTTTTGTGGTTCCATAAAATTTTAGTGTTATTTGTTCTAGTTCTAAAAAATGCTGTTGGTATTTTGATAGGGATTGTATTAAATCTGTAGATTGCTTTGGGTAGTATGGACATTTTAACAATATCTGTTCTTCCAATCCACGAGTATGGGATATCTTGCCATTGTGCAATCTTCAATGTCTTTCATCAATGTTTTACATTTTTCAGAATACAGGTCTTTTACCTCCTTGGTTAAATTTATTCCTAGATATTTATTCTTTTGGTGTAATCGTAAATGGGATTGTTTTCTTAATTTTTTTCTTGCTACTTCATTATTAGTGTATAGAAATGCAACCAATTTCTATTAATTTTGTATCCTGCAACTTTACTCAATTCATTCTCAGTTCTAGTAGCTTTTATGTAGAGTCTTGTGTTTTCTACATATAGTATCAAGTCATCTGCAAACACACAATTTTACATCTTGCTGTCTAATTTTGATGCCTTTTATTTCTTTTTCTTGTCTTATTGCAGCAGTGAGGATTTCCATTATAGTGTTGAATAAAAGTGGTAACAGTGGACATCCTCATCTTTTTCCTGATCTTAGAAGAAAAGCTCTCAGTTTGGTTCTACCATTTTAAAAGCAATTAATATTCATGGTCTGATATACAATTACATGTCTGATCAAACAACTAAGGACATGAAATTATATTATCAATGACTTTTATTTTCAAACAATGAATGCTAGATCTCATTAACCATCATAAATAGTCACTAAAGTTACACAAATTATGAGAAGTGAGAACATAAGCTAGTTTTGAACCTTCTTTAAGAAGTTTTTTGGAACTCTTTAAAACCGTGTTACTAATATTAAAGAAGATAACCTATGCCTGAGAATGTTTTCAAAAACCAACCTAAACAATGTATAGTAGTAATATATCTTAAGAGAAGATACAAAACAGAAACACTGTTTTACAAATGTGTTTTTTCAAAATCTATTTTCTATTGATTTTAAGTATTCCTGCAAAGGGGTCTATAATACATAGTGCCTGGAGTTTCAAATGATTTTTAAAACATTATAACTGTATAATTCACATATATATCATTGCTATAACTAAAATGAAAGCAGAAAATTTATACCTAAAGGCACATAACTCAGATGTATTGATGTTTTTCTGTTTTTTTTCAAATGGAAAGGGAGATAAGATGGAGACCAATAGAGGGAACTAAGATTTACCATGAAAATATATGTGGACAGGAAAAGAATAGACATTTCTAGTGTCTGTACTTAAATTACTGTTTATCAGGAAAAAAATTTTATCAGATAAAAATGTACATTTTCAGATAAAATGAGGTTTATATGTATACCTCAAATGTCTTCCTAGATTTGATATTTCACTTAGTTGTTTTATTTATTTATTTATTTATTTATTTATTTATTTATTTTAGTTTTTAATGTGAAATTTATTGTCAAATTGGTTTCCATACAACACCCAGTGCTCATCCCAACAGGTGTCCTCCTCAACCCATCACCCAACCACCCCTCCCTCCCACCCCCCATAACCCTCAGTTTATTCTCAGTTTTTAGGAGTCTCTTATGGTTTGGCTCCCTCCCTCTCTAACCATTTTTTTTCCTTCCCCTCCCCATGGTCTTCTGTTAAGTTTCTCAGGATCCACATAAGAGTGAAAACATATGGAATCTGTCCTTTTCTGTATGACTTATTTCACTTAGCATAATGCTCTCCAGTTCCATCCATGTTGCTACAAAAGGCCATATTTCATTCCACCTCATTGCCACGTAGTATTCCATTGTGTATATAAACCACAATTTGTTTATCCATTCATCAGTTGATGGACATTTAGGCTCTTTCCATAATTTAGCTATTGTTGAGAGTGCTGCTATAAACATTGGGGTACAAGTGCCCCTGTGCATCAGTATTCCTATATCCCTTGGGTAAATTCCTAGTAGTGCTACTGCTGGGTCATAGGGTAGGTCTATTTTTACTTTTTGAGGAAACTCCACCCTGTTTTCCAGAGTGGCTGCACCAATTTGCATTCCCACCAACAGTGCAAGAGGGTTCCCGTTTCTCCACATCCTCTCCAGCATCTATAGTCTCCTGTTTTGTTCATTTTAGCCACTCTGACTGGCGTGAGGTGATATCTGAGTGTGGTTTTGATTTGTATTTCCCTGATGAGGAGCGACGTTGGGCATCTTTTCATGTGCCTGTTGGCCATCTGGATGTCTTCTTTAGAGAAGTGTCTATTCATGTTTTCTGCCCATTTCTTCACTGGATTATTTGTTTATCGGGTGTGGAGTTTGCTGAGCTCTTTATAGATTTTGGGTACTAGCCCTTTGTCCAATATGTCATTTGCAACTATCTTTTCCCATTTCATTGGTTGCCTTTTAGTTTTGTTGATTATTTCCTTTGCCGTGCAGAAGTTTTTTATCTTCATAAGGTCCCAGGAGTTCATTTTGCTTTTAATTCCCTTGCCTTTGGAGATGTGTCAAGTAAGAAATTGCTACAGCTGAAGTCAGAGAGCTTTTTCCCTGCTTTCTCCTCTAGGGTTTCCTGTCTCACATTCAGGTCCTTTATCCATTTTGAGTTTATTTTTGTGAATGATGTAAGAAAGTGGTCTAGTTTCATTCTTCTGCATGTTGCTGTCCAGTTCTCCCAGCACCATTTGTTAAAGAGACTGTCTTTTTTCCATTGGATATTCTTTCCTGCTTTGTCAAAGATTAGTTGGCCATACGTTTGTGGGTCTAGTTCTGGGGTTTCTATGCTATTCCATTGGTCTATGTGTCTGTTTTTGTGCCAATACCATGCTGTCTTGATGATGACAGCTTTGTAGTAGAGGCTAAAGTCTGGGATTGTGATGCCTCCTGCTTTGGTCTTCTTCTTCAAAGTTCCTTTGGCTATTTGGGGCCTTTTGTGGTTCCATATGAATGTTAGGATTGCTTTTTCAGGCTTCGAGAAGAGTGCTGGTACAATTTTGATTGGGATTGCATTGAATGTGTAGATAGCTTTGGGTAGTATTGACATTTTAACAATATTTATTCTTCCAATCCATGAGCACGGAATGTTTTTCCATTTCTTTATATCTTCTTCAATTTCTTTCATAAGCTTTCTATAGTTTTCAGCATACAGATCTTTTACATCTTTGGTTAGGTTTATTCCTAGGTATTTTATGCTTCTTGGCGCAATTGTGAATGGGATCAGTTTCTTTATTTGTCTTTCTGTTGCTTTATTATTAGTGTATAAGAATGCAACTGATTTCTGTACATTGATTTTGTATCCTGCAACTTTGCTGAATTCATGTATCAGTTCTAGCAGACTTTTGGTGAAGTCTATCGGATTTTCCATGTATAATATCATGTCATCTGCAAAAAGCGAAAGCTTGACTTCATCTTTGCCAATTTTGATGCGTTTGAATTCCTTTTGTTGTCTGATTGCTGATGCTACAACTTCCAACACTATGTTAAACAACAGCAGTGAGGGTGGACATCCCTGTCGTGTTCCCAATCTCAGGGAAAAAGCTCTCAGTTTTTCCCCATTAAGGATGATGTTAGCTGTGGGCTTTTCATAAATGGCTTTTATGATCTTTAAGTATGTTCCTTCTATCCCGACTTTCTCGAGGGTTTTTATTAAGAACGTTGCTGAATTTTGTCAAAAGCTTTTTCTGCATCGATTGACAGGATCCTATGGTTCTTATCTTTTCTTTTATTAATGTGATGTATCATGTTGATTGATTTGCGAATGTTGAACCAACCCTGCATCCCAGAAATGAATCCCACTTGATCATGGTGAATAATTCTTTTTATATGCTGTTGAATTCGATTTGCTAGTACCTTATTGAGAATTTTTGCATCCATATTCATCAGGGATATTGGCCTGTAGTTCTCTTTTTTTACTGGGTCTCTGTCTGGTTTAGGAATCAAAGTAATGCTGGCTTCATAGAATGAGTCTGGAAGTTTTCCTTCCCTTTCTATTTTTGGAATAGCTTGAGAAGGATAGGTATTATCTCTGCTTTAAATGTCTGGTAGAATTCCCCTGGGAAGCCATCTGGTCCTGGACTCCTATTTGTTGGGAGATTTTTGATAACTGATTCCATTTCTTCACTGGTTATGGGTCTGTTCAAGCTTTCTATTTCTTCCTGTTTGATTTTTGGAAGAGTGTGGGTGTTTAGGAATTTGTCCATTTCTTCCAAGTTTTCCAGTTTGTCGGCATAGAATTTTTCATAGTATTCCCTGAAAATTGATTGTATTTCTGAAGGATTGGTTGTAACAATTCCATTTTCATTCATGATTTTATCTGTTTGGGTCATCTCCCTTTTCTTTTTGAGAAGCCTGGCTAGAGGTTTATCAATTTTGTTTATTTTTTCAAAAAAACCAACTCTTGGTTTCATTGATCTGCTCAACAGTTTTTTAGATTCTATATTGTTTCTTTCTGCTGTGATCTTTATTATTTCTCTTCTCCTGCTGGGTTTGGGGTATCTTTGCTGTTCTGCTTCTATTTCCTTTAGGTGTGCTGTTAGATTTTGTATTGGAGATTTTTCTTGTTTCTTGAGATAGGCCTGGATTGCAATGTGTTTTCCTCTCAGGACTGCCTTCACTGCATTCCAGAGCGTATGGATTGTATTTTCATTTTCATTTGTTTCCATATATTTTTTAATTTCTTCTCTAATTGCCTGGTTGACCCATTCATTCTTTAGTAGGGTGTTCTTTTAACCCCCATGCTTTTGGAGGTTTTCCACACTTTTTTTTGTGGTTGATTTCAAGCTTGTCGCATTGTGGTCTGAAAGTATGCATGGTATGATCTCAATTCTTTTACACTTATGAAGGGCTGTTTTGTGACCCAGTATGTGATTTATCTTGGAGACGGTTCCATGTGCACTTGAGAACAAAGTATATTCTGTTGCTTTGGGATGGAGAGTTCTAAATATGTCTGTCAAGTCCATCTGATCCAGTGTATCATTCAGGGCCCTTGTTTCTTTATTGACCGTGTGTCTAGATGATCTATCCAATGTTGTAAGTGGAGTATTAAATTCCCCTGCAATTGCCACATTCTTATAAATAAGGTTGCTTATGTTTGTGAGTAATTGTTTTATATATTTGGCGGCTCCCGTATTTGGCACATAGACATTTATAATTGTTAGCTCTTCCTGATGGATAGACTCTGTAATTATTATATAATGCCTTTCTTCCTCTCTTGTTATAGCCTTTAATTTAAAGTCTAGTTTGTCTGATATAAGTATGGCTACTCCAGCTTTCTTTTGACTTCCAGTAGCATGATAGATAGTTCTCCATCCCCTCCCTTTCAATCTGAAGGTGTCCTCAGGTCTAAAATGAGTCTCTTGTAGACAGCAAATAGATGGGTCTTGTTTTTTTATCCATTCTGATACCCTATGTCTTTTGGTTGGCGCATATAGTCCATTTACATTCAATGTTATTATAGAAAGATATGGGTTTAGAGTCATTTTGATGTCTGTAGGTTTCATGCTTGTAGTGATGTCTCTGGTACTTTGTCTCACAGGATCCCCCTTAGGATCTCTTGTAGGGCTGGTTTAGTGGTGATGAATTCCTTCAGTTTTTGTTTGTTTGGGAAGACCTTTATCTCTCCTTCTATTCTAAATGACAGACTTGCTGGATAAAGGATTCTCGGCTGCATATTTTTTCTGTTTATCACATTGAAGATCTCGTGCCATTCCTTTCTGGCCTGTCAAGTTTCAATAGATCCATCACGAGTCTTATCGGTCTCCCTTTATATGTTAGAGCATGTTTATCCCTAGCTGCTTTCAGAATTCTCTCTTTATCCTTGTATTTTGCCAGTTTCACTATGATATGTCATGTAGAAGATCGATTCAAGTTACATCTGAAGGGAGTTCTCTCTGCCTCTTGGATTTCAATGTCTTTTTCCTTCCCCAGTTCAGGGAAGTTCTCAGCTATGATTTCTTTAAGTACACCTTCAGCACCTTTCCCTGTCTCTTCCTCCTCTGGAATCCCAATTATGCATATATTATTTAGTTTAATTATGTCACTTAGTTCTCTAAGTCTCCCCTCATACTCCTGGATTTTTTTATCTCTTTTTTTTTCTCAGCTTCCTCTTTTTCCATAATTTTATCTTCTAATTCACCTATTCTCTCCTCTGCCTCTTCAATCTGAGCTGTGGTCGCCTCCATTTTATTTTGCAGTTCATTTATAGCATTTTTTAGCTCCTCCAGACTGTTTCTTAGTCCCTTGATCTCTGTAGTAATAGATTCTCTGCTGCCCTGTATACTGTTTTCAAGCTTAGCGATTAATTTTATGACTATTATTTTAAATTCGTTTTCTCCTATATTGCTTAAATCGTTTTTGATCAGTTTGTTAGCTCTCGCTACTCCCTGGAGTTTATTTTGAGGAGAATTCTTCCATTTCATCATTTTGGATAGTCCCTGGAGTGTCGGGGAACTGCAGGGCTCTTCCTCTGTGCTGTCTGGAGTAATTTGCATTGGTGGGCGGAACCGCAGTCAGAGCTGATGTCTGCCCGCAGTCCACCACTGGGGCCATAGTCAGACTGGTGTGTACCTTATCTTCCCCTCTCCCAGGGGCAGGACTCACTGTAGAGTGGTGTGGCCTCTGTCTGGGCTACATGCACACTGCCACTCTTGTGGTACTATTTTGATGGGATCTGGCGTCTTGCAGGGGGTGGATCCGCAAGGTGCACAGGGACAGAAGGGGCAGGCTCAGCTCACTTTGCCTTCAGTGGTCCGCTTCAGGAGGGGCCCTGTGGCACTGGGAGGGAGGCAGACCCGTCGGAAGGATGGATCCGCAGAAGCACAGCATTGGGTGTTTGCGCAGTGCAAGCAAGTTCTGTGACGGGAACTGGTTCCCTTTGGGATTTTGGCTGGGGGATGGGCAAGGGAGATGGTGCTTCCCAGCACCTTTGTTTCCCACCAAGCTGAGCTCTGTCCTCCAGGGCTCAACACCTCTCCCTCCTGGTGTCTTCTCACCCTCCCGATCTCTGAGCAGAGCTTTTGACTTATAACATTCCAGATGTTAGGTCCCGCTGGCTGTCAGAACACACTCCATCGGGCCCTCTGCTTTTGCAAGCCAGACTTGGGAGCTCTGCCTTGCCGGGTGGGCTGCCCCTCCACCACCCCGGCTCCCTCCTGCCAGTCTGTGTAGCGTGCACCACCTCTCCTCCCTTCCTACCCTCTTCCGTGGGTCTCTTGTCTCCATTTGGCTCTGGAGAGTCCGTTCTACTAGTCTCCTGGCAATTTTCTGGGTAAGTTAGGCAGATGTGGGTGGAATGTATGCGATCAGCAGGACGCAGTGAGTCCAGTGTCCTCCTATGCCGCTGTCTTCCTCCTAGGTTCACTTAGTTGTTTTAATAGATACGTTTTTGAGGACATAAATCTGTATATTTTTAGTAGCTCCATTTTTTACTTTTGGAACTTCTCTCCCTGCAAAATATTTTCACTGCATAACGAGCTTTACAAGTTGAGGGTGGGGACAACACAAAAGAGAAAGGTACAGAGAGTAAAAAATATAATGAGAAGCTGTCACAGGCATTAAATGAAATACTGGGTACTTAGCTATTTAATATTAACTGAACATCTCTTATTTAAAATTGCCCAAAACCTAGTGGTAGATGTTAAAGATGTCAAACACATTGTCCCAGCTGTCAAGGAGTTATTTATTCAAGAAGTATCATTATAGATGTGGGTTGGTCATTGTCTAAATGCCAGGCACAGGATTCGCCTCTAAACATGCAGGTCTAAAAGGCACTAGTCCACTCTCTAGAAGATTAAAGCTCAGGAGATAAAAAAAGAAAACACAGGTAAACAAACAGAAAAGAGTGAAAGTGGCTAGGGCAGAAGTTAGCAGTGTGATGCTCTGGTGGCAGAGTCCAATAGAATGTGGGTGCTGTGGGGTGAGGAATGTATAAGGTCCAGTTGGTGGACAGTAAGTGAAAGCCTCCTGATGAGACTGACGCTTGACCTGGGTGTTGAAATATGGAGTCAATCAGCCAGCGAAGGTCACAGGAGCATCCACACACAAAGAATAGTTGGTGCAAAGGTGCCAAGGTTAGAGGAAAGATGATATAGTCCAGAGGAAAGATGATATAGTCCAGAACTAGCAAATTTATATGTGTGGCTGGGCTTGAGAGTGAGAGGTAGGAATGGCAGAAGCTGAGATTTATGCATCCATGTATTTATTCATTCATTCAGGAAAAGCATATTGAGAAGTGATTATAGACCAATACATTTGCTAATGCTGGAGATACCGTGGTGAACCAAAGAATCCCAGACTTGATGAAATTTAAAACATATTATGTCAAATAAAATTTAGATAAGTAATTACATAAATCAATCATTGTTTATAATTATGGTAAGTGCAACAAAGTAAAAGTAAAAGATATTTTAAAAACATCTAATTAAGAGAGGTAGCTAAAGCAGTATGGAATTATTCAAAGAAGGTAATTAATTTAGAATGAGCAGGAGTTAGCTAAGAGAAGAGGAAGCAAGTGGAGAAGGATTGAACATCCATGCAAAGTCTTATAGACTATATTAAGGTTTTGGCATAATTCTAAGAACATATTGGTAGTCACAGAGGATTTTTAACAAAGAAGTGACATGATATAATTTGCAAGTTCAGAAAGACCCCTTGGTCACAGTGTAGTGAATAGACTACAGTTGAACAAAGGTGGATATGGGCACTATTTAGAAGGCTACATCAATAAGTAAGGCAATGCCTTGTGCTAGGAAGGTAGCCATAAAGATGGAAATAAGTAGAAAAACATTTTAATATTTAAGAAGTTGCATCAACAATATGCAATGGTTGATTGAATCTGAATAGTGAGAAAGAGGGAAGTATTTGGTAATTATTCTCAAGTTTGGCTTCAGTAAACAAGTTATTTACTGAAATGTAGAATACTAGGAATAGAGAAGACTTGAAGGAAGTGCAATGATCTGATGTTGAATGTATTCAGTTGAATTGTGTATAAGACATTCAGGTGGAAAGGAGTAGGCTCTTTAGATGTGTGAGTGGGGAATCCAAAGAAGATTGTATCCTGAAGCAATAAATGTGGGAGCCATTAGAAGATAAACGATATTAAGGTTATAGAAGGGATTTGATTAAATTATCTAGGGGGAAATGTACTGGATGAAAAAAGAAGAAGGCCTTGAAAAGAGCCTTGAGAATCTTCCAGAACTCAAGAAAAGATGAGCTGGGAGAAGAAATAGACAAGGAACAACTAATGAGGTATAAGGAAATCTAGGGTAAAGTGTTGTCATGGAGGTCAGAGTCAGATAATATTTCAGAAAGTGTGCAGTGATCCATTGAATCTGATGAGAATGCAAATAAAATTAGAACAGAAAAGGATCTGTTAGCTTTGCTAACATGGAAATTGTATCTTGCCAAGGGCTGTTTCAGTTGTATCTTAGATATGGAAATCAATTTGGAGCAAAGATGCATGAGTGAGAGATGAGAAAGTAAAGATGAAGAGAAAGAAAAATATTTTGAGAAGATTGATCCACAAGAGCAGAACAGTGGTACAGCAGTAGGTAGAGGGAATATGGAGTCAAGAAAGACTTTTGGAGTGAAGCAGAGGTAAAGTCATAAAGAGATTTCCACGACATGCTAAAAATTACTGACTCTTATCTTGAAATGGAAATGTAAAAGTCATGGAGACATTAAGCATGTCTCTGAGGTTTCTTGGCTTGCAGAACTAGCCGGACATATGTACTATTCACTGGAAAAAGGAATAAAGAAGAAAAATAGATTTGGAGACTTTAAGTGCTCTTACTGAGTTTAAAGCATCTACAGGACTTCTGAGTGGTGTTGTCCAGTAGTTCTCAAGAGAATTATCTGGGTAATCTAGTTGCAGAGAAAAAAAGCAGTAGCAAATAAATACTGTGTGCAAAACTGAGTTGCATGCAGGCTAAGCTGATAAGGGATTCAAAGAAGGAAAAGCTTATCATTAACCAGAAAAGTGAAAAACATCTTCACTAAAGAAGTGAGATTTCAGCCACTTTTGTAGAGTAGGTAAAATCTGTATAAAGGGAGCTAAAAAGTGTGGAGATTAGAGACTGCGACAAAAAGTCATAGCTACAAGCATAAAGGCATGGAAGAAGAAGTATGTATGGCCAATAGGAAAGAAAGGAAGTTATTTTGAAATGATGTTTTTTCCAGAATCAACTTGAGTTGAAGTCCATCACCAATCCATCAATAAATACAACTTTTGGTTTATAAAGACATACAGGCAGACACACATACACACTAAATTAGGGTTAAAAAATGGAAAATTTACCCGGGGTGGGGGGGAGGATGGATAAGATATCTGGGTTGTGAGTCCTATTTTTACCATAAAATTGCTATAACTGAAGTCAGAAAAAGGTGATTTCTAATAAAATTCCTTTCTCTTCTGACATGATTAACAGCTTTCAAAATGCCTTCATATCTGTTACTTCACTTTATCCTCTTGTCAACATCGAGTTTAACGATGCTTAGTGATTGCCTAAGTGACCAACAGCTAAGCTTTTCTTTCACTATAAACTGTTTTCACAATATAACTGCATTGTGGCCCTGAAGGTCCTTCAAATAGTGTGAATATGTAGTTTGTCTAATAAACATTTGCTCATTTTGTTGGTTCTTTTGTCCTTTGTTTTTCTAAAATCAATGTTTCAATTACTCGAATGAAGGTAAAAATACATGTTTTTCAAAGATAAGTTCTTAGAAACTTGTGTGAAGTAGTCCGTGATGGTAGTAATATCCAACTTATCTGTAGTCTCCTTATTGCCTCAAATAAGAGTAATATCCTTAGAGAGGTAATTCTATTTTTATTTTTTTAAGTTTATTTATTTTTGAGAGAGAGCACATGCAGAGAAGGGACGGGGTGGGGGGCGGCGGGGACAGAAGATCTGAAGCAGGCTCAGTGCTAAGAGCAGCAAGCCAGACGGGGGGCTCGAACTCACAAATCATGAAATCATGACCTGAGTTGATGCTGGATGCTCAACTGACTAAGCCACCCAGGTGCCCCACTATTTTTAAATGCTTCCCAACTCTATGAATGTGTAAAATTCTATGAGTGGCTACAGATGATAGCCTGTGCACAGATGTACCTATTGTTGGCATTTCTATGGAAATAAAACCACTTAGCATTTTTTAAAATGCACTTATATGTAGAAATGTGGAATAAAATGATGAGAAAATTCTTAAAATATATGTGTTTTTCACCTTGGAAAAGAGAAGTTCTGATAACCCTTCAATGAAGAGCAATAATGGTAATGACCCTTTAAAAATAAATCCTCAAGTCAGATAAAAATTATATCTGAATTTAAGAATTAGTCTGAGTGTTTACATAATAAATTGTCATTTGTTACAGATATTTTTTTAGTCAGTGTGTGTTTGAATTCATAATTTTTAATCAATTTCTCACGTAGTATTCTTTAGGAAGTTATTTTTGGATGATTTTTAAACTCCATTTTATTAGAAATTTTATAAAACTATCTAGCACTGGTTTGTATTAATTAGACCTTTAAGAGAGTCATAAAATAGCATGAATTCCTAACAAATACCTGTCAAAAGTTCAGAAATCAAAGAAGTAAAGCCAGTGATTCACCAGAGTAGTATTTAGTAAAAGTTTATTGTGCACACACCAAAAAGACAGTTTGCAAACTGAGATCACTCAAACCAAAGCATGGAATCAAGCTTAGAGATATATTTTACAAAGCAGCTTATGTAGTGAGAAGACGGTAACTGTTTATTCTTCACAGTTATTGGTTATATTAGAATTTTCTCAATTGATAGGGAATTGGTCAATGGTTACTTCATATCAACCTTGGGAAACAGTTTAAGCTTTGCTTATGATTTCCATAGGCATAAGCAAGAAGTGACCTAGGTCAAATTAGTCTCACAAAATAAGCTAAATTAATCTTTGTATTACTAAACTGCTTTTATCTGCTCAGGGGATTTTCAAGGCTGTCTCTGTTTGTCTTTTATTTTAATGTATCTATCATTTATTAATCACATTCAACATTTAACCAGGGCTGTCTTACAGAAGGTAGGGCAATAATAATAATAATAATAATAATAAAAATAATAATACTGTATGTTGACATATATATATATATATATATATATATATATATATATATACAGGACAGTAATAAACTCCAAGAGCAAATTTTGAGGGAATAAAAACTACAGAAAGGTGACCTGAAAGACGAGTCATGATAGAGTGGAGTTCTAGATTCCTTAACTCTGGTTGTCAGTACAATGAGAGATACTCACCTTCTGGTTCCAATCTGCTGCTTAAAATCTATATAACAGATAGACATAAGAATCCTCCAGCCAAGATAGAATAGCAGGGTCTGGGTTTACTGTCCTACCTAAAACAACCATTATAACCAAAGCGTATGAAAGAAAAATAGTGTTCATGACACTGGGCATCAGGCAAAACAAGACACGTGGGGAACAAATGAAGTAAGCCTTACTATTGCCCTGCTATAGGTAATGACAACAAAAGAGATAAAATTAAATCATAAGGAATACTCAATCATTCCAAAGGGAGACAGAAAAAGAAGGGAAAGGAACAAAGTTCAGATGAGACAAATAGAAAACAAATAGGAAGATCATAGACTTAAACCTAACCATATAAATAAGCACATTAAGTGTAAATTGTTTAAATGCTCCAATTAAGAACAGAAAGTGTCAGATCAGCCAAAAAAAAAAAAAAGACTCAACTATATAATATTTACCACATGATCTAGCCATTTCACTTCTAGGTATTTTCCCAAAGGAAGTGAAACTATATGTCCATACAAGGACTTGAATAAAAAACGTTTATACCAACTTTATTTATAACAACCCCAAACTGGAAAAAACACAAATATCCAACAACAGATGAGTGGATACACAAATCATGGTGTATCTATACAATGGAATGCTACACTGCAATAAAAAAAGAAATGAAATGAACTATTGATATATGGTATAACAGTAATCAATTTCAAAATAGTTATCTTGAGGGAAAGAAGCCAAACAATATAAAAAAATATCACATATTGTATGATTCCATTTGAAAGAAATTCTAGGACATGCATACTAATATACAGTGATGGAACACAGATCAGTGGTTACCTGGGATGTGTCGAGGAATGGTGGTTGCAGGGGAATAAAGGATGGAGGGATGACAAAGGAGCATGAGGGAACTTTTCAGGGACACTGATAGTTCACTACCTTGATTATGCTAGTGGCTTCAGCGACATAAACACATATCAAAATACATTAGATTATAAACTTTGGACACATACAGTTGAGTATATATCATTTTACTTTAATGAAGCTGTTTTAAAAATCTATATGACCTTGGACAAGTTGCTAAACCTTGACTTTACTCATCCGTAAAGTGTCAATTTTGTGAGGTTATTGCTTGGATTAAAAGGAATACTTGTGTGTCAGAAGCATTACACATTACCTGGTACATGAGGAAACCTCAGTGAGAGTCTCCAGGGTCCTTTGCACAGAGTACCAGATGGTGTGTATTTTATTTCCTTCTACCCCCCACTGACAGTGACTAGCACAAGTGTACATGACCATGAACCTTCATCATGCCCCATAACACAAGTCATCATGATAGCATTTTCGTGAGTTTGTTAGCAAGAAATTAATCTTCTAGCATTGCTGGGCTGTCTAATGCTTGACTGCAGTAAATTAACTCTTGTGTGCTATCCCTGCCCTGAAATCTGTCTGTGGGAGCCAAACTGCTCTATGCCAAGATTTCTGTTGGGCAAAGTGACAGGAGCAGGAGAGGGTGGATGAAAGCTAAAGCTGGAGTGATTGGGATAGCTATTTTGATACTCCAAAACTGAAGTGTCAAAATTCACCGAAGACCCCAGGTTCATAGCTATTTTTACATAGGTGGAGCATATTTTGATGATATTAAAATTCATGCTGTTTTAACAGACTATTTGGGGCCGACCCCCAAAATTCGTATGTTGAAATCCTAACCCCAATACCACAGAATGCAACTATATTTGAATATAGGATCTTTAAAGGGATAATTATATTAAAGTGAGGTCATTAGGGTAAACCCTAATCCAGTATGACCGGATTAGGACATAGACACGCACAGAGGGAAGATGATATAAAGACACAAGAGAAGATGGTCATCTATAAGCCAAGGAAAGTGGACTCAGACAAAATAAATCTTGATCATGGACTTCTAGCCTCCAGAACTGGAGAAAATACATATGTGGTGTTTAAGTCATCCAGTCTGTGATATGTTGTTAGAGCAGTCCCAGCAAACTAATACACAGACCATTTTTATTGCTCTTAACAATCCAACTTTTCTCCCTTCTTTCTATTAGTACCCACTATCTTCTCTGCAGCCTAGTGAATTAATTATTTTCCTTGGGAGTATTCATCACATCTCTATATCTTTTTATGTAGGCATACAAACTGCCCTTAAAATTCCCAGTCTACTGTGTATGTCTCTGTATGTACGATTTTTCCTTTGTTAATGCCTTTCTGATTTTGTCTGCTCCTAATTGTCTTTCTTGGAAGCGTTATCCCTTCTTTGGCCTTGTACTGCACTTCTATTAGGAGCACAGAGTTTTCAGGAATCTTCCGCCTCTTTTCCAACAAGTAATCATTCTGGCTTACATCCTGAAATGTTTTCCCTCAACCCATTAAACCTAAGAATGTTACATTTGTGCAGTAGTGATATACAAATCATCCTTGCAAAGTATCAAGCAAGTTGAAAAAATGACACATGGGAGATGCCACTTTTTTTGAAAAGGGGAATTTTACCTTTCCCTTAAGTAAAATTAATAACCCAAAGCTATATTTTGGTATCAAGGTTGGTTAAATATGTATTGGCACCAAAACTGAGTATTTGAAATGACAATTGAGAATAATTGAAGCAATGACATCTTCTTTGACTACTAACTGAAGGCTCCCCAAACAGCGATAACTTTGAGGAGGCTCTGAAAGAAGAAAGAAAAAGAGAAGGACCAGGTCTTAGAGGAGAAGGAAAGAAGCAAAGAGACTTATTTAGCAAAGTCATTTTCCTCATTGCAGTTCTCTGCCTACAATATGTTTACACCAAAGTTTTTAATGTTTTTGTTGGCTGCACATTATTAGTATGTGAGGAGCTAAAAGTATTGCTTACGTCCAGTCTTCACCATTTTTCCACATTAGAATTATTTAGTGGGACTAGTGCAATGCAAAAATGTAAATCCCTCAGCCCATTTCAGAACCATTGAAACAGAATCTTGAAGAGGATATGGCTCAGGAATCTGTATACTTCATCATGCTTCCATAGTGTTTTTCAGTCTGGAAACTCGTTCTGTGATGGCAGGGAAAAGGTGATGACACTAGCTTGCACTTCCTAACTATTTAAAGAGTAAGGCAACAAAGTAGATAGAGCCCAGGAAAAGTGGACACAAATGGAATGTAAATCCATTGGTGTTTTGTTGATGTTATTCTGAAAACAGAAAGCCTTGTGAGTCTGGAAACAACTTTTTGTTACAAAGAAGAGGACTACTTTAGAACATATTGTTAATAGTTCAAAGTTCTCAAAGGATCACTATCTTTATGAACTGAGTTCAATATGCCTATTTATAATTGGGTTTTATGATATTTATAGTGATCTTTGAGAATATTTTAGGCTCCCATATAGAATCTGATCCTTTCCTTAAATCAAGAATTTAATTTCTTTAATCAAGAACTCTTCAGCGTGAGCCAGCAGGCTGGAGACCCAGCAGAGAAGATGGCGCAGTTTCCCTCTAAAGGCATTCTGCTAGAAAATTCACTCTTACTCAGGGAGGCCAGTCTTATTATTCTATTTGGACCTCCAAACTTTAAAGTGGAAGAGACCCACCTCTTCATGGAGGGCAATCTGCTTACTCAAAGCTCACCAATTTAAATGTTAATCCCTTCTAAAAGTATCCTTCAAGCTAATATGTAAAATTAACCTTCACAATGCCCCATGCCCCACCCACTTGACTAAATTTCATCCCCTAAACATATGATGGGTTCATTCCCACTCCCAGTATCTGTATCTTATTGAAACAAAGTTGAATAACAGCTCATAACTACTCCTAGTCTATCATTCTGCTCTGGGGAACCTAATTATGCCAGTCTAGGTAGCAACTGAAATGTGGTAAAGTGCTCCATTTTTTTGAATGAATGAATGAATGGCATAAAGAAACATCACAAAAGATGAAGTTTGTCTTACATATTCATATCATTTTATAGTTTTTTAGAGACTTTTATGTACATCCATAAAAGACTTTTATATATTCATATATAAAAGTTTATTTTTTTATTCTTAAAAAAACAATACAACTTTCCCGTTCTTACTTAGCAAAATAATAAGAGCCCAATTTCTCTAGAAACAAAGAAAATGAAGAAATTGAGTCTAGCTTTGGGATATGACGTAAATGATAGAATGATAAGAGTATACCACTGATTCTCAACCAAGGGTGATTTTTTTCCCCCTGGTTAAGATTTGACAATGTCTAGATACATTTTTGGTTGTCAAAACTGGGGGGTATCACTGGCATCTAGTGGGTTGAGCTGGGGGGGGGGGTGTTGTGAAACTTCCTAGAATACATAGGGTAGGCCTCACAACAGTGAATTACCTCCAGTCCCAAATGTAAATAGTGCATTGGGGAAAGACTGTCATTTGAACTGGACCTTAAAGGACTGGTGAGATCCAAGTGGCATAGATGGAAAAATTTCATTCCTGTCCAAGAAAATTCCATAAATGGACTAGGAGATAACAAATATGGAGGTCATTTAGAGAACCATAAATAGTCATAGTAGAAAGGAAGTGGAAAATTGTAAATTAAGAAAAGTGGGTTGTTAGGGTTTAGAGTAAGGGTTCTAAAATTTTAGCATATTAGAATCACCTGGAACTTTACCACAATCACTGCGCCCCATTTCCAGAAATTCTGATTTTATAATATTGAAATGAGACCTGAGAATGTGCACTTCTAACAAATACCCAAGTGATGCTGAGGCTACTGGTCTGTGAACCATATTTTTAAGAACTAGTTTTTAGATAGATATACCTAAAAAACATGTTGGGATTCAATTTCTAGGCAAGAAGAGGGTCATTAATCAAACAATTGTTTATGAAGATAACTCAAACAGAAACTTATAGGACACATTGGATTAGGGAGAAAAATCAGTACAGAGAAACAAACCAATTGAAGGTCATACCAAGAGTCACTAACCCCCTTGAATCCGCTTCATCAATGAAGCTTATAAGATCTGGGGCATTAGGGGGCGCCTGGGTGGCGCAGTCGGTTAAGCGTCCGACTTCAGCCAGGTCACGATCTCGCGGTCCGTGAGTTTGAGCCCCGCGTCAGGCTCTGGGCTGATGGCTCAGAGCCTGGAGCCTGTTTCCGATTCTGTGTCTCCCTCTCTCTGCCCCTCCCCCGTTCATGCTCTGTCTCTCTCTGTCCCAAAAATAAATAAAAACGTTGAAAAAAAAGAGATCTGGGGCATTGTGCCTCTCCAGGTAATTCTGTCTTGACCTCAGCTGTGTAATTATGGTTTGCCTGGAGTTTAGTCTTAGCCAGTTATGCACAATCCTTGGTTTTTTGTAAAGAATCTCCTGGGATAAACCATAAGCTGACAGCGTTCAGACAAGCTCCCTGGGCTGCACTTAATAAGTAGGATTGAGGTCATGAGAGCTAGGTGACAGGGCTAGGAGAGTCTCCTTTCGATAACCAAATCACTTAAAAGTGTGTTTCTTTCTTGGTCAACAAAAAAGAGCAGAAAATATTGCCTCTGTTCCTGCTTCATCCCATTTTCCAAATTACGCTTAAGGGGCTTGAATAAAATCCATGAATCAGAGAGCCTTTGTGTAATAATGCAGAATTTGAAGGGCCCGTCGAACATGATCTGTTCTAGAATCACACACAATCCCTCAGAATTCTAACAATCAGAAGGACTCAGTTTGAACTGATTAGAATGCTTTTCCAAACCCAATTTTCTCTTTCTGCATGGAAACTGTTACTTGCTTTATCTAAGATGGTTGGTACCACTAGCCCTAGGAGAAAGCAAGAAAAAAAAAGTTCCTTCTAAGCAACTGATCTGACCCTCCTGAGGCTTAAGAGCTCTTATCAACAAACAGAGGTTCTGCATATAAGCCAGCTGGAGGCTCTTGCCTCTACTGAGGGTCCCTCCTGCATAATGGCTTCTAAACACAAACAGGAACTAAAAAACCAATCAGACAAATGGAATATACATCAAACACATCTGTTCCATCTTTCCCTTCCAAGCTTTTCACCCTCTTTCCAATAAAGGAACTGCCTGCCTCTTAATTAATGTTGAGACTAGCATCTTCTGAGCAAAACTCCTGCCCCAGTCTTGATCACCTCTTTCTCCCCTTGAGAGATCTTATTATCTGCAACCCCTATTTTAGAGTGTGTTCTTCCTTTGCTGGATCCTCAGCAACTCCCCACATTGCTGCAATATATTTGCTTTCTTACACTCTGACCATTACTGTGGATATGTTAATAAACAGAATACTAACTTATTTTTCTATAAAATACATATATAAAGACCTGGCTTAGGACTTCAAGTAGGGGAGTAAAACGAAGGAACAAAGGACCAATGAGAGCAGGCAGGCAGGAAAAAAGGGAGGGAAGGTGGGAGGAAGACAATTAAAACTGCAATATAGCAAAACAGCAATTTGTCCAAAACTCTTCAATGGTTCTTGAACTTTGGTGTGCATAAATGATGCTAGGGATAATTGTTATGGCTGCTAATTGTAGAGCCCCAGCCCTAGAAATTCTGATTCAGTAGGTCTGGTCTAGGGTCTGTAGGACTACATGTCTAACATTCCCCCCAGGTGTTTCTTGTGTTGGTAGCCTGGAGTAACTGTACTTGAAAAGCTTTGCAAGCTTAGATTGTCCCTCATAAACACTGTCAGGGTAAACAGCCTGTCCTTGTCAAGATTTGCCAGCTGAGAGAAGGGAGGGATGATAAACAGCAGCTGCTTAGATTTGAAATGTCTAGGGAAATCAGCACAGGTGGTAGGAGATTTACTAAACTTCTCCAAAGGCTCCATGTACCAAGATAGCCATCTGCTGCAGGCCTCCTCACTCAGGCAGGCCACCCCTGTACCCAGCAGTTAAACCGCTTTCTCAGACCACTCCCCACCTTCTTGTGCAAAAGCCTTTTGTTACAGACTGAATTGTGCCTCCCTCAACCCCCGCCACCATTCATATATTGAAGCCCTAACCCCTGATGTGTTGTATGAAGTTAGGGTCTCTAAAGAGGTAATAAAGATTAAATGAGGCCATTAGAGTGGTGCTTCATTCTGATAGGATTGGTGCCTTTATAAGAAAAGGAAAAGACATCAGAGATCTTTCCCTTTCTGCACAGGAGCACAGAGGAAAGGCTGTGTGAGGACACAGTGAAAAGGTGGCCATCTGCAGCCCAAGGACAGAGGCATCACCAGAAACCACTCCTGCTGGCACCGTCATCTTGGACTTCCAGCTCCAGAACCGTAAGAAATTTCTGTCCATGCTACCATGGGATTTTGTTGGCAGCCCAAGCAGACTGGTGTAATTTTTTCAAAGCTCTTTTAGGTGTTCCTCAGTCAAGAGTCCCTGCTTCTAGGCACTAAAACCTTACTACTATTTCACTACTCAGTAAGCAAACTCACGTCACAGAAAAGCCATAGGATATGATTCAAGAATGTTATGAAACTTGGGGCTGGGTATAGGAGAGTGCTCAGAGCTACCATATTCTTTCAGCTACCATATGAGTTATAACAGGAATTTGCTGTCCTGGCTTCAAATCTCATTGCCTTTAATACATTGTTTCTATAATAAAATACATTCAATGATCCAGATAACTGAATTTCAACTAACTTTTTAAGCCTTGGATTGATTATTTTCCTGGAGTTCCAGAAAAGTTCCCAGGAACTTCGGGGAGTTCTGGAATAACTCTGATTAAAACATCCCATTGTGTTTTCCTTGAAACTATCTTTATATTTACCAAAAACAGAACTTACAGTTATTTTATCTATAATTGTTCAATTCACTCAACAAATAATTGCTGAATGCCCATTATGTGCCAAACAATGTTCCACATACAGAACAGCAAAAATGAGCACGACAAAGTGAAGAGACAAACAAAAACAAGGAGGTGTATATCAATCAGAAATGATAGATGCTTCAAAGAGAAAGCATAGGAAGGAGAATGGGGGAAGGGTCCTGATTTATAGAAGGTGATCTGAGATAGCTTCTCTGGTCTAAAACACAAAACATCGCAACATAGACACAAAAGAAGTGAGGTATTCAGCCATGTGTGCCTCCGAGCAATGCCTCTCTTCATAGAGAGACAGCAGCCAAAAAAAGCTTCTTTAGCAGGACAATGTTTGGTATTTTTTTAATAACAAGGGGCCTGTGAAGCTGGAAGAGAGTAAGGAAGAGTTGGATAGGTCTGAAGTCGTGGATGGAAATGGTGAATAGTTAATCATAAAAGATCTTCCAGACCATTGCAATGTTGTCTTTACTCTCATTCACATTAAAAGCCATTGGAGAGAGAAAAATAAATGTGTGACTTGACTTATATTTTTAAATGATTAATTTCTTATCATGTGAAGAACAGTCTGCAGGGTTCAAGGATGGAAAAGTAGGCCAGCTAGAAGGCTATTGTATTACTGATAGATGACAATGATTCAGACTAGGATGTGGGACAGTATAGGGAATTGAACTGGCACTAAATACATTTAAAAGGTAGCAGCAACAATATTTGCTAATGATTGGATGTATTACATCAGAGAAAGAGGAGGAAAAAACTTTTGGAAATTTGGTGAATTTAGTAGAATTAGCCACTTAAATAAAGGGATGCATCTATCTGTTGTCTGTAACAGTTTACAAACCAAAACATTAACAGTGGTCGTCTCTAATGATGTAATTACAGAAAATATGTATTTGCTGTATTTTGCTTGTTAATAATGAAAATATATCACTTATTAATTTTTAAAAATTTCAGATATATAAAAACAATTTCCCTGGCCTTTTGAATTTTATTGGATACCAGAAAACATTCCTATTGCATTTCTGATATGCGGGATTAAATGGGGCAACCTAAAGTAATTTATTCTATCCCTTTATTTCTCTAATTTGGAGATAAAAGACACTGAAACAGTCCTATATGTTCAAATGTTTAAGTGATATTAGTTTTCAAGTGCCATAGAAAGTTTTGTCTGGACAATGAAATAAAACCATGAGAAAAGAAAAAATAGAAATAGAATCTGGAAACCTTTTTGAAGATGCTTTTCTTCTTTTCTTAAATAGCATTGCCTATGGCAATTCACTGGATCCTAGAGATACAATCAAAAGCATGACTCACTCTCACTTTCAAAAGTGAATGCAGCACCCTTTAAACTTTGAATTTTGTCTTTGTGTTTTTAAAGGTAATATATATTCACACACATCTATAGTACTTGTATTCATGCACACCTGGTTTGTGATGGTTTTACTAGCATTGATGTAGAAGAAGAAAAGACTTATGAATATCAGATATCAAAGATATGGGACCCTTAATAGACAATGAAAAATAATAATAGACTTATCTTAGATTCATATAAAGGCTTTAGTTTGAATACCATGCAATATTTGCAGATTTTTTTTTCAAATCTTTATGTATATACTTTGAAAATCAAAAAAATTCTCTTGAACAGCAGGGCCATTCTTGTTTTAAGAACTTCTGAGTAAGTTATATTATTAGTATTAAAAAATAATTCTGGCCAAAAAAAAGTTACCTATAAAAATATATTCCTTAAAATGGTCCTAATATCTAAAAGTCCAATGTAAATATTTTTCTTTTAATTAATTGATTAATTAATTAATTAATTTTTAAATTTACATCCAAGTTAGTTAATATATACTGCAACACTGATTTCGGGAGTAGATTCCAGTGATTCATCCCCTATATATAACACCCAATGCTCATCCCAACAAGTGTCTTCCTTGATGCCCCTTACCCATTTAGCCCATTCCCCCCACACAACTGCTCCAGCAACCCTAAGTTTGTTCTCTATATTTAAGAGTCTCTCTATATTTAAGAGACCCTTATAGGGGCGCCTGGGTGGCGCAGTCGGTTAAGCGTCCGACTTCAGCCAGGTCACGATCTCGCGGTCCGTGAGTTCGAGCCCTGCGTCGGGCTCTGGGCTGATGGCTCAGAGCCTGGAGCCTGTTTCCTATTCTGTGTCTCCCTCTCTCTCTGCCCTTCCCCCGTTCATGCTGTGTCTCTCTCTGTCCCAAAAATAAATAAACGTTGAAAAAAAAAATTTAAAAAAAAAAAATAAAAAAAATAAGAGACCCTTATATTTAAGAGTCCCTCCTTGTTTTTATATTATTTTTGCTTCCCTTCCTTATGTTCATCTGTTTTGTATCTTAAATTCCTCATATGAGTGAAGTCATATGATATTTGTCTTTCTCTAATTTCACTTAGCATAATACCCTCCAGTTCCATCCACATAGTTGCAAATGGCAAGATTTCATTCTTTTTGATTGCCGAGTAATACTCCATTGTGTGTGTGTACACACACACACACATATATATGTATATATATACATATATATACATATATATATATACACATATATACATATATATACATATATATATATATATATATATATACACACACATATATATACCACATCTTCTTTGTCCATTCATATGTTGATGGACATTTGGGCTCTTTCCATAATTTGGCTATTGTAGATAGCGCTGCTCTAAGCATTGGGGTGCATTGCCCCTTCGAAACAGCACACCTGTATCCCTTGGATAAATACCTAGTAGTGAAATTTCTGGGTCATAGGGTAGTTCTATTTTTAATTTTTTGAGGTACCCCCATACAGTTTTCCAGAATAGCTGCACCACTTTGCATTCCCACCAGCAGTGCAAAAGAGATCCTCTTTCTCCACATCCTCGCCAACATCTGTTGTTGCCTGAGTTGTTAATGTTAGCCATTCTGACAGGTGTGAGGTGGTATCTCATTGTGGTTCTGATTTGTATTTCCCTGATGAGGAGTGATGTTGAACATTTTTTCATGTGTCAGTTGGCCATCTGGATGTCTTCTTTGTAGAAGTGTTTATTTGTGTCTTTTGCCCATTTCTTCACTGAATTATTTGTTTTTTGGGTGTTGAGTTTGATATGTTCTTTATAGATCTTGGATACTAACCCTTTATGTATACATCATTTATAAATATTTTCTCCCATTCTGTGGGTTGCCTTTTAGTTTTGCTGATTGTTTCCTTCATTGTGCAGAAGATATTTATTTTGATGGGATCCGAGTAGTCCATTTTTGCTTTTGTTTCCCTTGCCTTCAGAAACATGTTGAGTAAGAAGATGCTGCAGCCAAGGTCAAAGAGGTTTTTGCTTGCTTTCTCCTCAAGGATTTTGATAATTTCCTGTCTTACATTTAGGTCTTTCATCCATTTTGAGTTTATTTTTGTGTATTGTGTAACAAAGTGTCCAGGTTCATTTTTCTGCATGTCACTGTCTAATTTTCCCAGCACCATTTGCTGAAGAGATTGTATTTATTCCATTGGATATTCTTTCCTGCTTTGTCAAAGATTAGTTGGCCATACATTTGTGGATCCATATCTGGGTTCTCTGTTCTCTTCCATTGATGTGAATGTCTGATTTTGTGCCAGTACCATACTGTCTTGTTGATTACAGCTTTGTAATACAGCTTGAAGTCCAGGATTGTGATGCCTCCAGCTTTGGTTTTCTTTTTCAGGATTGCTTTGGCTATTCATGGTCTTTTCTGGTTCCATGCAAATTTTAGGATTGTTTGTTCTAGCTGTGTGAAGAATGCTGGTGTCATTTTGATAGGGATTGCATTGAATATGTAGATTGCTTTGGGTAGTATCAACATTTTAACAATACTTGTTCTTCCTTTCCAGGAGCATGGAATATTTTTCCATTTTTTTGTGTGTGTCTTCTTCACTTCTTTCCTAAGCTTTCTATAGTTTTCAGTGTATAGATTGTTCACCTCTTTAGTTAGGTTTATTCCTAGGTATTTCACAGTTTTTGGTGTGGTTGTAAATAGGATCGATTCCTTGATTTCTCTTTCTGTTGCTTCATTATTGGTGTATAGGAATAGCAACCAATTTCTGTGCATTGATTTTATACCCTGTGACATTGCTGAATTCATGGATCAGTTCTAGCAGTTTTTTGGTGGAATCTTTTGGGTTTTCCATATAGACTATCATGTCATGTATGAAGAGTGAAAGTTTGACTTCCTCCTTGCCAGTTGGATGCCTTTTATTCTTTTGTGTAGTCTGATTGCTGAGCTAAGACTTCCAATACTATGTTGAGCAATAGTGTCAAGAGTGGACATCTCTGTCGTGTTCCTGACCTTAGGAGGAAAGCTCTCATTTTTTTCCCATTAAAGATGATATTAATGTTGGGTCTTTCATATATGGCTTTTATGATCTTGAGGTATACTCCTTCTATCCCTACTTTCTTGAGGGTTGTTACCAAGAAAGGATGCTTTACTTTGTCAAATGCTTTCTCTGCATCTATTGAGAGGATCGTGTGGTTCCCATTCTTTCTTTTATTGATGTGATGTGTCACATTGATTGTTTTGCAGATATGGAACCAGCCCTGCATCCCAGGTATAAATCCACTAGGTCGTGGTGAATAATAATTCTTTTAATGTATTGTTGGAGCTGGTTGGCTAATATCTTGTTGAGGACTTTTGCATCCATTTCATCAGGGAAATTGGTCTGTAGTACTTTTTAGTGGGATCTTTGTCTGGTTTTGGAATCAAGGTCATTCTGGCTTCATAGAATGAGTTTGGAAGTTTTCCTTCCATTTCTATTTTTTGGAACAGCTTCAAGAGAATAGGTGTTAACTCTTCCTTAAATGTTTGGAAGAATTCCCCTGGAAAGCCATCTGGACATCTTGGACTCTAGTTTTTTTGGAGATTTTTGATTACTATTTTGATTTCCTTACTGTTTATGGGTCTGTTCTAATTTTCTATTTCTTCCTGTTTCAGTTTTGGGAGTTTGTATGTTTCTAAGAATTTGTCCATTTCTTCCATATTGCACATTTTATTGGCATATAATTGCTCATAATATTCTCTTATTATTGTTTTTATTTATGCTGTGTTGGTTGTGATCTCTTTTTTTGTTGATTTTATTTATTTGGGTCTTTTTCTTTTTCTTTTTGATCAAACTGGCTAGGGGCTTATCAGTTTTGTTCAATCTTTCAAAGAACCAGCTCCTGGTTTCATTGATCTGTTCTATTTTGTTTTTTGGTTTTGTTTTTGATAGCATTGATTTCTGCTCTAATCTTTATTATTTACTGTTTTCTGCTGGTTTCGGGTTTTATTTGCTGTTCTTTTTCTAGCTGTTTAAGGTGTAAGGTTAGGTTGTGTATCTGACACTTTTATTCCTTCCTTAGGAAGGCCTGGATTGCTATATACTTCCCTCTTATTACTGCCTTTGCTGCATCTGAGAGGTTCTGGGCTGTGGTGTTATCATTTTCATTAGCTTCAATATACTTTTTAATTTCCTCTTTAACTTCTTGGTTAGCCCATTCATTCTTTAGTAGGATGTTCTTTAGTCTCCACGTATTTGTTATCTTTCCAAATTTTTTCTTGTGGTTGATTTAGAATTTCAGAGTATTGTGGTCTGAAAATATACACTGTATGATATCAATCTTTTTGTACTTGCTGAGGGCTGATTTGTGTCCCAGTATGTGATATACTCTGGAGAATGTTCCATGTGCACTCAAAATGAATGTGTATTCTGCTTCTTTAGGATGAAATGTTCTGAATATATCTATTCTGAATATATCAGTCCAGTGTATCATTCAAAGCCATTGTTTCCTTGTTGATTTTCTATTATATGATCTGTCTATTGTTGTAAGTGGGGTGTTGAAGTCCCCAATTGTTATGGTATTATCATCAATGAGTTTCTTTATGTTTGTGATTAATTGATTTATATTTGGGTGTTCTCACTTTTGGGGCATAAATGTTTACAATTGCTAGGTCTTCTTGGTGTACAGATTAATTATGATATAATGTCCCTCTTCATCTCTTGTTGCACTCTTTATTTTAAAATCTAGACTGTCTGATAGAAGTATGGCTACTCTGGCTTTCTTTTGATGACCATTAGCATGATAGATGGTTCTCTATCACTTACTTTCAATCTAGAAGGTGTCTTTAGGTCTAAAGTGGGTGTCTTGTAAACAGCATATAGATGGATTTTGTTTTCTTATCCATTCTGTACCCTGTGTGTTTTTATTAGAGCATTTAGTCCATTGACATTTACAGTTAGTACTGAAAGATATGGACTTATTGTCAGTATGTTGCCTGTAGAGTTGGAGTTTCTGGTAGTGTTCTCTGGTTCTTTATAGTCTTTGTTGCTTTTGGTCTTTTTTCTCTCTTTGGTCTTTTCTCCTCTCAGAGAGTCCCCATTAAAATTTCTTGCAGGGCTGATTTAGTGGTCATGAACTCCTTTAGTTAGTTGTTTTGTTTTTTTTTTTTTTTTTTTTTTTGGTCTGGGAAACTGTTTATCTCTCCTTCTATTTTGAATGACAGTCTTGCTGGGTAAAGAATTCTTGGCTGCAAATTTTTCTGATTCAACACATTGAATATATCCTACCACTCCTTTCTGGTCTGCCAAGTTTCTTTGGATAGGTCTGCTGCAAATCTGATCTGTCTTCCCTTGTAGGTTAAGGATTTTTCCCTTGCTGTTTTCATAATCCTTTCCTTGCCTGATATTTTGTGAATTTGACCATGATATGCCTTGTTGATGGTTGGTTTTTGTTGAATCTAATGGGAGTTCTCTGCACTTCCTGGATTTTGATGTCTGTATCTTTCCCCAAGTTTAGGAAAGTTTTCCACTATGATTTGCTCACATAGACCTTCTACCCGTTTTTCTCTCTCTTCATCTTCTGGGATGCCTATGATTCTGATGTTATTCCTTTTTAATGAGTCACTAATTTCTCTAATTCTTATATTGTGCTCTTTTGCCTTAGTCTCCCTTTTTTTCTGCTTCATTATTCTCCATAAGTTTGTCCTCTGTATCAGTGTTTCGCTGCTCTGCTTCATCCATCCTTGCTGCCGTGGCATCCATTCGAGACTTCAGCTCAGTTATAGCATTTTTAATTCCATCCTGACTAGCTATTACTTCTTTTATCACCACAGAAAGGGATTCTAATCTATTTCCCACCCCAGCTAGTATTCTTATCATAATTCTAAATTCTGGTTTGGGCATCTTGCTTGTATCTGTGTTGATTAAGTCCCTGGCTGTCATTTCTTCTTGTTCTTTCTTTTGGGATAAATTCCTTCATTTAGTCATTTTGAAGGAAGAAGGGGAATTAATAAAGTAAAAAAATAAAAATTAAAAAATCAAAAACCCCAAAAAAATTAAATAAAGGATGCTAGATCCTAGGTGTGTTTTGGTGTGTTTGTTGAAAGAAGCTTGATGGAATAGAGAAAAAGGGAAAGAAAAGAAAAGAAAAAAGAAAGACAAAAAAGAAAATGTTTGAAAATTTCAAAAATTGAATAAATTAAGTTGAATAAAATGACATTATGAAAGTAAAATAGAATTTTTAAAAATTACAAAAAAATGAAAAGTATAGTAGAAAAAGTGAAAGAAAAATCTTTTTTATAAAAACAGAAAATTGGGGCGCCTGGGTGGCTCAGTCGCTTAAGTGTCTGACTTTGGCTCAGGTCATGATCTCACAGTCTCTGAGTTCAAGCCCCATGTCAGGCTCTATGCTGACAGCTCAGAGCCTGGAACCTGTTTCAGATTCTGTGTCTCCCTCTCTCTGACCCTCCCCCGTTCATGCTCTGTGACTCTCTGTCTCAAAAATAAATAAACGTTAGAAAAAAAAATTTTTTTAATGGAAAATAAAAATAATTTTTTTCTCTTTCTGTATTCAAGAATAAGAAAAGAAAAAAAGGAAAAACAAAATTGAATAGATGGACCAGTGAACAGAATTAAATATGATTGAAATTACATCAAGTTTCCCCTAGAAGTCAAACTATGAAGCACTTTATAATCCATAAACTAAGCAAGCAGAGAGACTTGTGGTGTTCCTCAAGAGCGCAGTTGGCCACAGTTGGGCGGGGCTTAGTGTAACAGCTCCATTCTCCACTAGATGACTTTACTTAGCTTACTGGGGTGGATTGTTGTGATATGTTTAGGTGTGTATGTGCTTGCGTGGGAGAGGTGAAAATGGCATCACCCAGCTACCCAGTCTCTAGCTTCAGAAATCTGTACTCTGCATGATGAGCACCCCTCTTTTGTCTCTGACTTCTGTCCATTCCCCTCTTCAATACTGTCCATGACCAAGCTATCATGCTGCCAGGCGGCACCTTCCTCCTGAGTTTTATCTCAGCTGGGGCTGTGTTTCCCACCCCCTCACTTCTGAGGGACTGTGGATTTGAACTATTCAGACACTCTAGGAGAGGATCTCACCAAGCAATGGCTGAGTGCTGGCCAGCCCCTGGTATGTTCCTCTGATCGCGCTGTTGCAGTTGCTCAGAGACTGTGGCAGGATGCCAGTCCACCCCAGAAAAAGTTAGCACAATTGTGTAGCAGCAGCCTTTTAGAGATTATGGTAAATAACAATGCACATCTGGCACCAGGCTTCACCATTAATGCCCTTTTTTAAAAAAAATTTTTTTAATGTTTATTTATTTTTGAGACAGAGAGACAGAGCATGAACAGGGAAGGGTCAGAGAGAGAGGAAGACACAGTATCTAAAGCAGGATCCAGGCTCTGAGCTGTCAGCACAGAGCCCGACACGGGGCTTGAACTCACGGACCATGAGATAATGACCTGAGCTGAAGTCAGACGCTTAACCGACTGAGCCACCCAGGCGCCCCTTAATGTCCTTGTTTAAACACCAGTGAATGTGGTTGTTCTCCAGGGTTGGCTGGGACCTTTGTCTGTGGGCAGGTTGCACAGCCTCTACCACATGTCCTCCCTGCAGGGAACTGTCTCTCTCCATGTGGCTTGAGGACCCCTCAGACCTTGCTCTCTGTCCCTGGGGATTCACCCTTCCCACCAGAGCTCCACCAGGTAACTAGCTGCAGAGTTTCATACTGTGTGCTCCCCATTTGTAGAGTCTTAATGGAATTTAAACCTTCTCCTTTCCCCATTTTTTTTTCAGTTCCCTTAGGCTGTTTCCATGCTCTCTCTTTCTCTCCAGCTGCTTTTTTTGGAGGGGGGCTGCTTTTCCTGTACTCTCCCCTGATTTCAGTCCTCTCTCCCCAAGCAAAAACAGCTTCCTGACTTCCACAGCTTCTCTCTCTCCCAGTCTATCTCTCCATGCCATGTACTTGCCGAGTTCTGTGGTTCAACTTGTGCAGATTGTAGTGTTAATGCTCAAATCAGTTTTCTAGGTGTGCAAGATAGTTTGGTGTTGATATGGCTGCATTTTAGGGATGAGAGATGCAAAAGAAAATTCCATGCTGTTCCACTATCTTGGCCCCCCTGAAATATATTTTTCCTTGAAGAAATAAAATTCTATTACTCCTGGAAAAGTTATATATCATTGAAGTAATGGATACATAAAGGAAAAATTAAAAAATAATGGTAGGAGAATTACATCAGGTTAAAATTTCCAAGTAAAAATGTTTGCTATAGAGTTGAAGGAATTATTAACTGAGCCAATGCCACACCTAAATTATACTTCTAAAAAGATTATGTAGCTCTAGGGACCCAGTATAAAATCACATAAAAACAAGTGTGGAATCAAACTTCAAAAAGAAAGCAGATATGTAAATTTTAAGAGAGATAAAATATGTCCACTCAAAATATCAGCAAGAATCATGAGGATTGTATGATACAAAATCAGCTTTTAGAAAGAAAAAATATCATATCATAACAAAGTGATATTAAGAATGCAAAATAAAAAATGAGGAAAAAATAGTAAAAAAATATTCTAAACAGTTTTCTTATCTTTTTGTGGGAAAACAGAAAAAGAAGAAAGCAGAGATAAAATACTAATTGTAGTAATTCACAATATTCCCTTACAAAATTAATTTAGCAAGATGACCATACATTGGCCATAAAACAAATTTCAGTGAATCTAAAAGGACTCAAGACATATAAACCATTTTCTCTGATAATATTAGAATTAATTCAGAAACTGACAATAGAAAAATATCTGGAAAATCCCCAAGTATTTGAAAATGAAGTAACACACTTCTACATAAACAAAGTGTCTAAGAATAAATGAAAAGAGAAATTAGAACATGTTTTTAACTAAATAATGAAAACATGATAAATAAAAATTTATAGGATGCATTTTAAAGAGTGATTAAGGAGAAATATATATATGAAACTTTCCATATTAGAAAAGTGAAAGATCACAACTCAATGGACTTAACTTTCACCTTAAGAAACTAGAAAAAGAACAAACTAAACCCAAAGAAAAAAGAGAAAAGGAAATAATCAAGATGAAAATGGAAATCAATAAAACAGAACACAGAAACACCATAAAGAAAATGAGATCAGTAAAATAAATAAATGTCCAGCCAGGGCTATCCATAAAAAAAAGGAATAAGAACAAATCACCATATCAGGAATCAGAAAGTTGACATGACAATAGATTCTACAGGTATTGAAAGAGAGTTTTAAAATATTGCAAACTACTTTAGACTAATTTTAGAATTTAGATTAAATGGAAAATTGCTTTGAAAGATACTGATTACCAAATTCATCAAGAAGAAAGAAATAAAAACTGAATATCCTTGTATCTATGGAAGAAATTTAATTTGCATTTCAAAATATTCCCCACTAAGAAAACTCCCATATTGTTTCACAGAGAAATTCTACCCATCATTTAATGAAAAAAAATGCCAATTCTATATGAATGTCTTCAGACACTTGAAAAGGAGGGGATAGTTACCAAATTATCCATTGAGGTCATTATTTCTATAATAACAAATCTAAACAGACATTAGCAGGAAAGAAAACTTAAAACTAATAACACCAATGACAAATTTTAACTAGTCAAATTGAACTATCTATAAAAAAGACTAAATCATGACCAAGTTTATATCAGGCATGCAAGTTTGGTTTAACACTTAAAAATCAATGAGCATTATCAATACATCAGTTCTTCCCAAGTTGACCTATAGTTTCAATGCAATCCCAATGAAAATTCCATCAAGTTCTTTTGTGCATATCAACCAACTGATTCTAAAGTTTATAAAAAGAGGCAAAAGACCCGAATATCCAACATTCTACTTAAAGAGAAAAAAATATTGGAGGACTGACACAACCTGACTTCAAGAAATTTTACTGTAAAATTGTAGGAAGCAAGACAGTGCCATATTTGTGAAAGAATATACAAATAGTTTAAGGGAACAGAATAGAATCCAGAAATAGATCCACATAAATATAGTCAACTGATTTTTGACAAAGGGGCACAAACAGTACAATGTAGTAAAGACAGTCTTTTCAACAAATGGTTCTGGAATGACTGGATATCTACATGCAAAAAAAAAACCAAAAAAAAAACAAAACAAATTTCTAGGTACAAACCTTACACCCTTCACAAAATTCACTGAAAATGGATTATAGACCCAAGTGTAAAACATAAATATGTTTTTTCCTAAAAGAAAACATAGGAGAAAACCTGGATGATCTTGGGTATGGCATTGACTTTTTAGATACAACACCAAAGGCAAGGCACCAGAAGGAAATAATTGATATGGGAGACTTCATTAAAACTTGAAAGATCTACTCTGTAAAAGACAACGTCAGAAGAATAAGAAGATAAGCCACAGACTGGGATAAAATGTTTGCAAAAGGCACATTTAATAAATGTTATACAAAATATGTAAAGAAATCTTAAAACTCAACAATAAGAAAAAAACCCAAATTAAAAAACACCAAAGACCTTCACAGACATCTCAATGAATAAGATATATAGATGGCAAATACGCATATGAAAGGATGCTCCACACCATGTTTCATCAGGGAAATTCAAATTAAAACAATGATGTACCACTGTATGCCTATTAGAATGGCCAAAATCCAGAGCATTGACAATACCAAATGTTGACAAGGACATGGAGCATTTGTTACTGTCAGGAAAGTAAAATGCTACAGTCACTTTGGAAGATAGTTTGGCAGTTTCTTACAAAGTTAAACATACTCTTACTATACAATATAGCTATCATGATCCTTGGTATTTACTCAAAGGAGTTAAAATTTTATGTCCCCACAAAAATCTGTACCTAGATATTTATAACAGACTTATTCATAATTACCCAAAATGAAAACAAACAAGATATGCTTTCAGTAGATGAGTAGGTAAACAAACTGTGATACATACAGACAATAGAATATTATTCAGTGCTAAAAAGAAATGAGCTGCAAAACTATGAAAAGACATGGTGAAACCTTAAATACAAGTTACTAAGTGAAAGCAGCCCATCTGAGGAGGCTACATACTATATGATTCCAACTACATGAAATTCAGAAAAGGCAAAATTATGGAGACATCAAAAAGGTCATTGGTTTCCAAGGGCTGGGGAGAGGGAATGATGAGTAGGTTGAGCATAGGCTACTTAGGGCATAGAAGATATTCTGTGTGATACTATAATGCTGAATACATGTTATAATGCATTTGTCCAAATCCATAGAATATACAACGCCGAGTGAACCCTAATGTGAACTATTGACTTTGGGTGATTATGATATGATAATGTGCATTCATCAAATGTACCATTCTGGTTGGAGATGTGGATGCTGGGGGAGGGCATTCATGGGCTGTATGGGAACATATAGGCTATATGGGACAGGGGCTATATGGGAACAGGGGCTATATGGGAAAACTCTGTAACTTTCCCTCAATTTTGCTGTGAACCTAAAACAACACCAAATAAACAAATAAATTAATGAAGTGTTTTATTAAAAATAAATCAGCATAGTTCTCAATATTAACAGACAAAAAAAAAGAAAGAAAGAAAACACATGTGGCCATCTCAATACATGCAGAAAAAGCATTTATCAAAATCCACTATCTTTTGGATTAAAAATGAAAAAAAAATTCCAGTATTATGCTAAGAGAAATAAGTCAGTCAGAGAAAGACCAAAATTTAACATAATCCTTCATGCAAAGTCAGGGAGAGAGCTAAGAGCTCTCTATTACATAGAAATGCAGAATGTTAAGACTATTTTACTTTTTTCTCTACATTAGTTTAATGTGTCTCTGGTACAACCCTGGATGGAGAATGGAGACAATATATTAAAGAGAAATAGAGGACTTTTTATGACATTAAAGATAAAAGAGGACTTATCTAGTATTTGATAGGAGAAAACAGAAAGAGAAAAAAGATTACAATCAGATAGTGTGGTCCCATGCAGCTGAATAATGAAGCAAAAGAAAGGAGTAATAAACAAATAGAAGTCCAGCTTCTAATTGTGTGACAGTAAGTATCCAAACACCACATCTCTCTAGAACTCAAAAAGAAGACTCTCATGCCAAGAATACAGTGATGTAAGAATTTTCTTTGCTGAACACGAAGAGAGGTACTGCAGACAGAGGTAAGCAACTTCATCTTGTGGAAAAATACAGTTTTAATTTGGCTAAAGTTCACATCTGATAAATTCTTAAAGTGTCTTGTAGGCAATTTTGTTCTTTACAAGATGGATGTTTTGAGTTACAAAGGCACTCTAGACTTAATGCAGACCAACCATGAGAAATTGTTTCATATCCTGGAAGAGATGGGACAAATAAGATGTTAACTTGGAAGTAAGAGGGCTGCTGAACATGTGGTAAGTCCTAACTTAGGAAAGCACATTTCACAAAGTTAGAAGCTGATATCATGACCTGATTCAGGAAGAAAAAGTTAATGCTAACAAATAAACTATGATGATTAACTACAAATGCCCCTTTATGAAAGAAAAAGAGAGAGACATGCATAAAGGACAGCAAAATAAACTTCAGTGTCTGTAAACATACAAAGATGGACAGAGGGACTCACCTGAGTAAGACCCCTAAGAACAATGCAAGAAAGGTAGTGCAAATAACAAGCTACAACTAGTGAAAAATATTTGCATGGTGCAAGAAGACCAGCAACACAGATCTATTACTTAAAAGCAGTTATGTTAGTTATAACAACTATAATATATTAGCTCATACATCTTCCTTTATCTTCTCTGTAAAAACTACCCTCTGTTGAGTCTATGTCCATGTGCCAGGCATTAGACCAGGTAATTTAGGCAGATTAACTCATTCAAATCTAAACACAACACCATACTGTGTATATTATCATTTCTCACAAATGGGGGAATTGAAATTTATTTTAAAAAAATTTTTTAACGTTTATTTATTTTTGAGACAGAGAGAGACAGAGCATGAATGGGGTAGGGTCAGAGAGAGAGGGAGACACAGAATCTGAAACAGGCTCCGGGCTCTGAGCTGTCAGCACAGAGCCCAATGCGGGGCTCGAACTCACAGTCTGTGAGATCATGACATGAGCCGAAGTCGGACGCTCAACCGACTGAGCCACCCAGGCACCCCTAAATTTAAAGAGGTTATATAATTTGTCCACAGACACACAATTAGTAACTAGCAGAGCCCGGATTTGAACTCAAGTAGCTTAAGTCCAGAGCTCATGCTTTTAATCACTATACTCAACTATCTGTTGCATCAAAGAAGATTATTCTTCAGAATGGAAATGATAGAATAAGCATGATTGTGAAAGTATTGAAGTCCAAGAATATCTGAGAGTCATCTAGACACTCTAAATGAGTTTTATCTTCCTAGCCAAGATTAATTACCGTTCAGGGAACTAATACCATATACCAAGGAAATCACTATAGTTCTTGAAATAATCTACCAGTCACCTGGTATCTAAAGTCTAGGGTCAGATAAATGATTTTTCAGGATTCCAGAATAATGGAGAAATTAGACATTGCACTAACAATAGGCTATTTATATTATGACCATACTAGGAAAAATTCTGGATGGTCTATCAAAAGAGGTTAAGAAAGTAATTAGCTGGTCAAAGATTAACCTGTATTCATTGAGAATGAACCATAACTGCTGAAAATATTTATATTCTAAAATTTAAAGTATATTAAAATATTAATGCTTTAAAAAATCTTTTTGATCAGAGGAAAGCAATAGATAGATAGCATTAATGGAATATAGGAAATATCATGAACTAACTAGTATACTGCAATGGATTTTTTTTTAATTTTTTTAACATTTATTTATTTTTGAGACAGAGAGAGACAGAGCATGAACGGGGAAGGGGCATAGAGAGAGGAAGACACAGAATTGGAAGCAGGCTCCAGGCTCTGAGCCATCAGCCCAGAGCCCGACACGGGGCTCGAACTCACGGACCACGAGATCGTGACCTGAGCTGAAGTCGGACGCTTAACCGACTGAGCCACCCAGGCGCCCCATGCAATGGATTTTTAAGTGGCTATGCAAGTTTATGAAAAAAGCTACTAGTGGAGCTATATCAATCAGAAGAAAATTTTTGTAAATAACTCAATGCAGAGATTTCCTCTCAAGCCTTTCTGGATCAAAGTTGTTATCAAGAAAAATATAGAGGACATATTTAACATATTTAAGAATGGCTAGAGTCGGAGGCACCTGGGTGGTTCAGTTAAGCATCTGGCTCTTGATTTCAGCTCAGGTCATGATCTCACGGTTCATGGGTTGGAGCCCATCTTGGGCTCCACACTTGGTGTCATGGAGCCTGCTTGGGATTCTCTCTCTCCCTCTTTCTGCCCCTCCCTTGCTCACCCTCTCTCAAAATAAGTAAATACACTGAAAAAAAAAAAAAGAATGGCTAAGGGGGAAGAGATGGCAAATGCATAGTTTTCCAGGAAGTCTTTCCATAGTATCTCAACAGAATAATATGATGGACTGAATCCAACTGGATATAATTTAATAATATAATTTTTTTGATTATGCATTTTATTAAACAAATACCTTCCCTGTTACAAACAAATAACTGTAAAAGAGTTGTGATATTTCAAGAGCAAGCACAAAGACGTCTTGGGACTTTGAGTTGACCTAAGTTCAACATGATTCAGCAGTCTGAACTGGACATCTCATAAGGAACTATTGCATTCAATTCCAGGCCTCCACAAGTTAGAAGCGTCCAGAAGAAAGAAACCTGGACAATCTAGGCTTAGTAAAAAGCATATGAATAAAGTCTTAATAGAAAAAAAAACCACTCAGTTTGCTTCACCTGCAGAGAAATGTGTGCTCATCAGTCACAATGCCCTTGGGTGCAAGTAACAGCAACTCCAACTGATACAGGTGTAAAAAATAAGAAAGTACATTTTCTTACATAATAAGTCCAGAATTAAACTAGCCTTCACTTGGTAATGCCAGATCAAGGCATCAAACTCAGAGGATATACCCAACAGCAATATCTCTCCCAATGGCTAAATACTGAGAGAAAGAGAGAATAACAACTTTTTCCAGAAGATTTCTCTTGTGACTGCATTGGTCAGAATTGTGTGTCTTTACCATTCTGGGACACATCATTTGCAAAAGAGTGGGATTAGTCCTACACTATCCAGGACTCTCCAGAACTAGGGTGAAATCATGTTTCTCTAAGACATAATGATATATGAGGGAGGGAATAGATATTTGAGCAAAACTGAGACTTCTGTTAGAAATAAAAAGGACAATAACCAACAACCAGGTCCACTACCCAATGTCCTAGGGAAAACTTGATGGTAATTTTCAATTATTTAGTTGCTATATGGAAATATGTACAACAGATTGAGGGAAATGAATCTAGGATTAATGTTTGGAAGTTAAAGGTGGGTATACAGCAAGCCAGAAACAATGGAACCTGCTGCATAATGAACAAGTTCCACACTCTATCTACATGTGTTCTCTGGATTGCTTCCATAAAATCTTTTATCCAAAGCCCAGCCCACAATTCTGCAGGTTTTCTCCCACACAAAGCACAGGCAATGAGATGGGTGTGTGTGATGGGTAGAGACTGAAGTTTGGGCCATTGTCAACCTGCAAAATAATGCAGATTTCTTTGGGAATGAGGCACCTAGATCAAACAAAGATGCCATATTTGCCAAGCTGTTCCTCCACAGTGGTAACCTCTACTGGGAGAATCACCTTCCTAGAATTTGCACAAAGATGCCATGGGTACTAGTTAACATGACAGTGATTCTAATGCTAGGTTTTTCTGATTCAATTTATTTAACCAAAAATAAGTAGGAAAGAATAGAATTGCAGTTTCATCTAAAAACAAATAATTTAACACTTTCTAGTTTGCAAAGCACCTTTCCATCTTTAAAATAGCTATTATAATTATTCTTATTTTACAGATAAAGATATTGAGGACCAAGTCTAAATTTCACCAATTAGTAAATGGTGGATTTGGGTTTTCCAACCCAGTTCTTCCTGATTCCAAGCAAGTACTATGAAAATAGAAATCCATCTTGTCCCTCCTTCTCTTCTTCCACTTACTTTTTCTTCTGCTGCTGAGTTTGCAAATCTTTCTCTGGTAGAGATAATAAAATATTTTTATAAAAATATAATAAGACATTTCTTAAACCAAAAAGCTCTTTAAGAACAAAATTCTGTCAGGGTGCCTGGGTGGCTCAGTCAGTTAAGCATCCAACTTCAGTTCAGGTCATGATCTCACAGTTCTTGGGTTTGAGTCCTGCATTGGGCTCTGTACTGACAGCATGGACCCTGGAGTCTTCTTCAGATTACCTGTCTCCCTCCCTCTCTGTCCCTCCCCTGCTCCTTCTCTTTCTCTCTCTCTCCCAAAAATGAATAAACATTAAAAATTTTTGAAAAAAAATTCTGTCCTTCCATATTTTAGTGCTCACTAACAATCTTTATGCTTTTCCATATACCCAGAAGGTATTTAAATATCACAATAAGGGTCTTTTCCCATCATTTGATTTGCATATATGTTCCAATTATGGCTCTTCTTCAAAGAAAAGAATGGATTAGATATCAGCTCTAGTTTGATATGGATTGAATGAATTTGATATCAACTCCATTTTTACTCTTAAACAGTCCCTTCCATGATGACCCAATGTTGAAATAACTTATATAAAAAATAACTTTTTATATTAAATTAAAATTTTTATCAAGGACTCAGTATATCTTACATTTATTACTAATGTATCTGCTGTCACACACAATAAATCTATCCAATTTCCTTTTCTTTATGAAAATATTACAATATATCCAAGTAAATCTCACTGCCACTTTACTAAAATAAAGTTAGAAGTTGGGGCGCCTGGGTGGCGCAGTCGGTTAAGCGTCCGACTTCAGCCAGGTCACGATCTCGCGGCCCGTGAGTTCGAGCCCCGCATCAGGCTCTGGGCTGATGGCTCAGAGCCCGGAGCCTGTTTCCGATTCTGTGTCTCCCTCTCTCTCTGCCCCTCCCCCGTTCATGCTCTGTCTCTCTCTGTCCCAAAAATAAATAAATGTTAAAATAAAGTTAGAAGAGCAGAGAAGTAGTCTTTCTATATGTCAAAGTTAATAGGTCAGATTTATATTAATAAATGAAAGAGAAAATAATAAAAAGTGCAGAATGGCAGTAAGAGCTGGAACTGATGGGGAACAGGAGTATAAGGGAAACTTTCACTGCCTTTCTTTTTCTCTTTCAAAATTTGTTTAAATCACTAGCAGTATATTTACTTAAAGGGATAAATAAATGAACAAATACATTTTGTTAAAATTTAAACCAAATAATAGTAAGCTAAATAAAAATAAGAAAAAAAAGAGAAGGAAGGGTAAGAGGAAAGAAAAGGTATGCTGATAGACATTTTGCTTACATACTAAGCAATCTCCACAGTATAATCCAGGAACCTTGAAAAGCTACCATAAGTTTCTTGAGAATTCTTAGAAAATATTTCCAGATAACTCAGGGTTTTGTGGATTTAAGACAAAATCAGAGACACGAAGTCAAATTTGGAGAAAAGAGGAGAAATCGAGTTGGGATTTGTAAGGATTCCTATTCCTTTTTTAGTACCTTAGGCAGAAGACTTCACATTTTTGTACTTTTAAAGAATGAAAAAAGAAAATGAAGAAATAATTGGCTGGATGTAAACCAACTGAGATGCTTTGAAGAGGGTGAAACCCTCAATCTGCAAACTCAAATATGTATAATCAACTCACTAGGACTCAGAGGAAAGTTCCCTAAAACAAAATGAAACATGACTCCAGACTGAGTGTAGATTGCACCAAAACAAAGTGACCCCATCTAAAAAGGGGACACAGATCCATAGCTAGTGTGATTGTTGTGAGAATATACTTTAAGGTGTTAGACCAACATGCATTATCTGCTCACCTACAAAATCAAGACACTTCAAGAGGAATTCATAGAAGATTATCACTCACTTCCAGGCTAGAGGCTACAGCAAAATTGGCTTCCAAGGGAATTTCTTCTGTAAAATCTCTTCTATAATAAAATTAGAACTGGGCTTCCAAGTAAAAACTCAGAATTAAAATATTTTAGTAAAAAGATGTTCAGATGGTCAGTGCAAGTATACCTCTTTGTCACTTTTAATATTTTGCATTTCTTCACCATAATTCTAGATTCTGAGATATCCTCTTTGTTATTATTTTTCCATCTGGAAATTCTGTTTTCTTCCCTTTCCCCACTTTTAGGATTCATTTGTGTATTATTTTTACTTAACATATATAAGATACTTAATAGAGGAGCGCCTGGGTGGCTCAGTTGGTTAAGTGTCCAACTTCAGCTCAGGTCATGATCTCATGGTTCATGAGTTCGAGCCCCGCATAAGGCTCTGTGCTGACAGCTTGGAACCTGGAGCCTGCTTCAGATTCTGTGTCTCCCTCCCTCTCTTCCCCTCCCCCACTTGTGTTGTGTCTCTCTCTCAAAAAAAAATAAACATTAAAAATTAAAAAAAAATTTTTAAAGGTACTTAATAGAGCAGAATAGTAATACCATATTCCCTCTTAGGTGTGGTAACATATTATCACAAAATCTGAATGTGGCCTTAGTATTAAGGAATCAAATTCTATAAACAATTCTGCAAATAATTCCGTAAGCTGAAAATTATGTAATATTTTGTTAAAAATGGGGAGCTATTACGAGCAATAACCTGTTTCATGCCTGTCAGAGGCCACATGACAGGTGTAAGCTATACCTACAGAATCAGTTCAATTTAGTTACAAAGGCCTACAAAGGTGAGTTTTATTTCTTCAGATGTAAGAATCCAAAAATACAGAGACTAATAAGATATATTCCTGGATTTTGTGGAATTTTCAGTCCAGTGGAGGAGACAGATCTGTAAATACAGAATGCCGATACAGAGATCAATAGCCATCTCTGTACACACACTTGGTCTGATAAAACTAATCAAGGCAAGAAGGGATTCCAATTCAATGAGCCTCCTTCAGTGACTCTTCCAGACTCTTGGGAACATCTGTTCCCAAGGACACTGCATTATACTTGGGCCCCCAGATAATATATACCTTAGCAGATCACAAGCATTTTATTATATGGATCCTGAAACCATGCTCTTTATCTCCCCACTGCAGACTATGGTCTATTCTTCCTCATTTTAGTCTTCTGTTGACCCTCTTCTCTAGTTCGATGTATTGATTTAGCACCACCTATTTCCAAACCAGCTCTGGTTACTGATATTTTCTCTCTACCTCAGACTAAGTGTCCTCCAGATTTTGGAATAACATACCAATTCCACCTAAGACAGACTAACCTTTTCTTTCCTGTCCTATGCATGCATCTAAACTATTTTTTGCAGTTGCATGTAGTCAACTTACTGGGTTCTAGTCAATGGAACATGAATAGAAATCATGTGCTCCATGTCCAGACCTGATCTGTTAAAAACATCTCATGCACAGTCCTCCATACTCTTTCATCTTCTGCAGATTGGTGCCAAATAAGGGGTGTGTGGGGCAAGTGGGGGAGGGAATGGTAGGCAGACTGAGGAGAAGCAGAGTAAACTGGTTTTGAATCTAATAAATTTCACCTCATCAGACAAAAGAATGATGTGTTATTTACATGATTGCAACTAATGTCAACAGGTAGAGAATATGTTTGTTGGAAAGAGTGGGCAATATTTGCACTTGTATCATGTAGTTGCCTTCAGGTTTAAAGCCACACTGTGAACTCTTATTTAGAATTGTTAGTGAATAGTCAGAATAATTAAGGGATTTAAATGCAATTTTTCTCATTTCCTTTCTCAGTTCTGTGAGCAATGGAAAAAATACAAAGTTAACTGCCTTCAGAATTTCATCACCTTGTAATTTAGTTTAACTTTTTGTGGCCACAAGGCATTTGTTGTAATAAAACTAAAATGATATGAAAGGGAGCAGCTTCTGGTAATTGATCATTTTTGTCAGGAATTTTTAGGTTGTATTTCTAATTCTGCTTGGGACTAATTAGATTATAGTATATTTGGCAAGTTACGATTTCTTTGTCAGGCAGTTCTGTGGGTGACATATTAATATTGTTCTAAAATACTTTTTTTACTATGACGGGGGGAACTTCTGTGGACACTTACATGATCCAGAATATATTAGTATGCCCTTTATTTTATATTTGTAGTTGTTGTCTTTTACTCTTTCTGGTTCTTCTGACTCTTTGTCCCAGATTTTTTTTTCCTATGAATGAATGATAATACTACCCATCTGGCAGTCATTTGCAATGAATTGAAGAGGTTTGGGAAAATTCCCTGGCAGAGTGGCACTTACATTTATGTCATCTATGACAGAAATATAATTACTATGTTAACATAAATATATCCCTTCTGAAATATCAGAATGTTTTCAGGCTTCACCAATTATTTTAGATATTATAAATGATAGTGGTTCTTCTCTCAAGGGATCTATTATTTTTCCACGTTCCATAAGAGATAGGTAGGGTCCATATTAGCACTTAAATATTTCAAAAATACGTGTAGAGCAAAGAGCTTTGTAAGTTTTTAACATAAATCTAAAGTAATTAACAAAAAAGCCAAACTCATAATGGAACAATAGCAGGGTCTGCCCTTGTCTAAAAGTGATGTCCAGCTTCCTTTCTTAACTATTCATTAGTCTTCCAAGACCACAACTTCCATTGACTTGTTAATCAGTTGAGGCTTATATATTTAATTTTAATGATTTACTGGGGGTTTTTATTTTGGCAATTATGTTTTACTTTATCATTACATAATATTGCACAATTTCCTTTGAAAAGATCTATAAAAGTAATTAAAGACAAAATACTCAAGAGTACATATTTTTCATAACTGGGCTAAGTGATAGGCAAGATCATAAGTAAAGGAAATTGATGAATTGAAGAAGGAAAACAGATGGTAGAGCTGTATACACATGCCAACACACTCTAGCCTGCAGTCTGTTCCAGATTCTGCTCAAGCCAGAAACATAGTGAAAGTGATACCAGGAGCTTAATCCAGCAGAAAAGGCCCATAGTCCCCTTGGGTCCTTAAAAGCAGGCTTCCTGGCTCCAACACAAGTAGCCCTGTGCAAAGCAGTGTTCCACAGAAATGCTACATTTTCTGACCTTCTGGAAGTTTGTATGTTAAACCATATGGTCTTTTTCAAGGGGAGAAGAGTTCTCTCTAAATAACTGTAATAGATGGCAATAGATGATGTAGATGAATGGATATACAGAGACAAAATGGTTCTCTCTTTTCTTATGTGTGGTTATCACTTTTTCCTATTTGTCGTTAATATTTCCTTTGTTTTTTACTAATATGTGATGGATACCCCACGAATCTCTGAGTTACACAGATGATTGAAATGATAGTTCTGCTCATAGATTAATCACTGCTTTGATCTGCTAAGAAAAGCTTTGAAAGAACAAGTAAGGACAGTAAGAATGCTGGTAAAGTGAATTGAAATAACCAAGTAAATAAAGGTAATCTTCTTTTGGCTCCAAAGTAGCTTTTCAGTTGCCAAGATGGTGGCAGCTTCATAATTGAACAAGGGGTTCCCCAGTTTCTAACCAAGGTCATTTTCAATTAGTGTTCCAATTAGTCCCTTGTGAGTAAACTACAGTTAAGTCATCAACAAAATAAGAAACAAAAGTCAGATTATAGTGAGTTTTAAATATTGAAAATTTTTGCTGAACATTAGTTGTAACTGAACATTTAATAAGAAACTGAATGTCTAGCACTATGGGATTGGTAAATTAAACCATATTATTTTATTTTATGGGACATGAGGCAGACAAGGGAGTCATTTTATAGGAATATTAAATAATATAGGAAAATGCATATGCTGTAATATTAAGTGAACAACAAATCAATTCACTATAAACTTTTGATATTTTCCTGTCTTCCTGACTTAAGAGCAATTAGTAGATTCCAGTAATGATTTGGGGTAACTATCTCTTAAAATGAATCTTAGGAGGGGAAGGAGTAGCAAAATGGGGGCAATGGATTAAGGGGTAAAACACTCTTTTTTTGATGGACAAGTTTTTGAGGATGGCTGAAGCACAGGTTGCATGTAAGAGCCCTCCTAGAGGAGGTGGAGTGCTACTATAGGGCTTTGAGCCATAACCACTTCGGTTAAATAGTACCACAGTCAACTAAGCCTTCATGACTTCATGAAACAAGCAACCAATTACAGTATTTGGGAATCCAGCTGCAGTAAATTTTGACAATTACACAGGGGTAATTGACCCAGTGCCAGTCACTGACCTTTGCAGTGTAGAGGATAGCCAGTTTATGGATATATCTTTACATTGGAACCTAAGAGCTAACTTCAAATGTGGATGATAAATGGTTTGTCTATCTATTTACTTGTCTGTCCTTAACACCTTAATAAATCACTTTTTTTCTTCTTTGCTAAATTCCTGGTAGAGAGTATAATTCATGAATTGGCCAAAATAAACAAGTAGACTAGAGAGGTAAATTAATCCTTAAAATTCTCACTACGGGGGCGCCTGGGTGGTTCATTTGGTTAAGCATCTGACTCTTGGTTTCGGCTCAAGTCAGGATCACATGGGTTTGTGAATTCAAGCCCCACATCAGTGGGGCTGTGCTATGTGGAGCCTATTTGGAATTCTCTCTCCCTCTCTCTGCCCCTCCTGCGGCTCTCTTTCTCTCAAAATTAATAAATAAACTTAAAAAAAGTCCTCAGTGTAATTCAAAGTATATACTTTGCAGCCCATATAAGCTACTCTTATGAAACTTATATATTAAATATGCTTGTTCAAGAAATATATAGGAGTCATTAGGATATATAAAAATGTCAAGGATTTCAAAAAGAAAGAATATAGTATTGCCAAATATAGACAGCACTAATTTTTAAATTAGTCATCTCTGGTTACCTTGTCTAGCCAAATCCCAGATTGTATTTTCTTACCCTTTCAGAAAATTGGATGCAAGAGGGATGAGAGTCTCATCTAAGGAATTCATTCCCCTATCATTGAACCAAAATAAGGGGAGTTAAGTAGGTAAGTTTTTGTTTGGTATGTCAGAATGAACAATAATATCTCCCTATAAACCCACCCATCTCTTAATTAGAACATCTTCTTATTGATATCCCATAAGGCATCCATAATTTATACCTTACTGTATAATATACACTACTTTGTTCAGATATTCAAAACAATACCCAGTATAAACATTTACAAAATGGGAGTCTTCCTGGGCAGGGATTGAAGTGAGAAGAAAATGAGAAAGAAAATGGAGGGGCATGAGACCTTTCTGGGAAGGACAAATCTAGTGTAGAGAGCTCCTGTGAGGATTTTGAATCCCTAAAGGCAACATGAAGACTGAGCACCTGAGGAGTAGAAGAAAGATACAGGATGAGAAGCAGAAGGGAAACAAAACCCATTTTACTTTTTAATTTTTTCCTAGAGCCCAAGGCCAGTTGCCACTGAAAATAATGTTTAATCTTCAGCAAGCTATTAATACGAGGCACCAAGTAACCACATTTATTAGGGGTCTGTTCACACTGAATACTCCTCGCAAACAGGGTCTACACTTTACTCATCTTCTTTAGCCCTAGCATATACTAGTATGATAGATCAAAGGTAAACAAAAATGAGTAAGATGGTAGTTTCTTTCACGAAACTTAATGCCAAAAAGGAATCAATGAAACAAAGTAGCTGACGTTTATAACAGGCATATGCTCTGGGTACCGAAGAAACAGAAAAATTATTTGTCAAAATGGTTAGCGTGCTTGGGGGAAGTAAAGTCAAGAGAGGCTTTACAGAGCAGGTGATGTTCATGTTGATGTTTGATATTCATATGGCGAAAAGAAAGAGCAAAAGATATTCCAGACAAAAGGAGAAGCAGTAAGCCAAAGCCATGGGTCTTACTGAAGTCCAATTGTGCATCCAGTGCTATTTTATGCAAATTCAACTCATAAATAATATAGTAATTTGTGAAACCGTCTCATTCCAAATATAATCGTAAGACATCCATTACCATATACACAGTGTCTTTTCAGCTCTATGAAGTATCTATCTGCCAGATCAGGGCTTTCCCCAACAATTCACAAATATAATGAATATTTCTGAGTCAAAGATAGGTGTCTAATATTACCATTCACCTTTTTCAAGAAAGGAAAAACTAGAAGTAAAATTCCTTTTTCCCAGATTAGAAAATGAGAACTTGTGGTTCTCAGTGCAAGTTGTGTTTCAACTTAGAAGGTTTCTTTATGTTAAATTGTAGGTGAGCTCAGTAATAGATTTACTATAACACTCACATTGGTAAACCTTAGTTGAAGGCTGTTATTTTCTGGCTATCAATGGAACTTTATCAACAGTATTTGTATAACCATGCCAAACAATTTGGCAGGTACTCTACACCACTGATACTTTGAGAAATGGTAGTGCCATCCTTTAGCAGAATGAGTCAAAAGACTTAACGCTAACAGTAACAAACATGTTTGGAAAGTATGGGAGCATATACCTGGGATTTTGCCCACTTACAGAATGTGAGTACAGACCCAAGAAAGAAATAAGTTCAAAATAGTCTATAAAATGACTTCCTGAAAGGAGTGACATATGAAGATAGAGCAGCTGTATGTTTGACTTTCTGAAATAGCCTCTTGTAAAGCAGAAATCTCTTATTCAGTACGCACACATGATGGTGAAGGCAGCTGTTGTGTTAGTTCTGTGATTCTGTGCCAAACCTAGATGCTGGAGTGATAAGGGTGCTTAGAAAGTTAAATGCTTGCTTTTTTTGAGTACTTGCCCACACATGTTTCTAGTCTCTGCTTGGAGAAATCAGATATGCTCTTTAGGTGAAAGGCATGGGTGAAAAGTGAGTAAGTGAACCTGGGTCTTAAACTTTCAGACATCTTGCCAGCAACTTGATACAGCTAGAGGCTGCTAAGAACTGAAATCCTAAATGCCTTACAGGAATTTTTTTCTGAAATACCTACGTGAAGATCTGATTTTCTTTAGTTTTTTTTTTTTTAATTTAAGTTCATGCTAGTTAACATATAGTGTAGTCTTGGTTTCAGGAGTAGAGTTTAGTGACTCATCACTTAGGTAAAACACCTAGTGCTCATCCCAGAAAGTGCCCTCCTTAATGCCCATCACTCATCTAGCCCATCCCCCTGCCCAACACCCCTCCAGCAACCCTCAGTTTGTTCTCTTGTACCTAAGGGTCTTTTAAGGTTTGTCTCTCTTTCTTGTCTAGCTCTCAATCTCATCTCTCTCACCTTCCGATACTTAGACAACCCTAGTGACTCTCACAGTCCTTAGCTTAGACTAGAGCTAATATTTTTTTATGCTTGTTGAAGGAATAAATGAATGAACAGATATTATAAAGAGTAGTTGGATTGCTATCAGCAGACAATACCGATCATTTTATTACTAGTGATGAGGAAATAAAAATAACAACCATAATTTAATTATGTTTTTGTTTTGCTGTCTCTTATTAACTAGATGCTTTGAGCAGTGTTTCTAGCTTTGCTTTCCTTTTTATCCAATCATCATGGTCCCCATTCAAGTGAAATTATTGATGCTCAATGGCTGGTTGCAAAACACTTTAAAATCAAACATGAGACACTGTAATATGTGTATATATTAGACATCTTTTTAAAGAGTACTTCTGGAGTTTGATTTCTCTTTTGAGATTTTGATTTGACTTATAACCTCCCTGACTCTTTGTCCAACTTTTTTTCCTGGAATGAAAGAGCTGTCAAATAGTCATGCCATTAAAAGTGTCATGCAATCTAGCCAAAATAGTCTCCTGCTGTCTCAGAGTGCTTAAAATTGATTAATATTCTCTGTTCTGTTCTCCTGAGGTCATTTATAATGCTATGTATTTGTGCTCTTCCTGCTGGGGTTCATTTGACCTTGAGATAACACACATTACCAGAAGAGAACACAACTAACATGTCTAAAGCAGGTATGCTTTATTTAAAAAAAAAACTGTTTAAAGCAAGACATTGTAGGGTGCTATATTTTCTTTCTTAAATGATGCCTATGGCAAATTGACAATATCAGATTAAAACCTGGTATTTTCTTCAAGAAGTGATGCCTATGTACTAAGCAGATAAAACTTGAGAAAACAGTGAATAAGTGCAATTTATTAACTGCTGCCACCTGTATGGCTCTCTCAGCATTACGTAGGGCTCACCTTCCCATAGGAAAATCTATACCGTATTCTTTGTCTTAATCCTTCGGGACTGTGCTCTCTGGTATCTGTCACCACTAGAAACGGTTTAAGATCAACAAATGCTCTGAGATTTATTGACATTGACTCAAAGCATAATACTCTAGGAATATTGATATGTTACTAAGGGACTTGAAAAGGCCTAGAAGTCCTCAGGAAAGACCTGAAGGAATAGATCTTAAATTGTAGCCTTTCAAATGAGGATTTGGACTGGTAGTTCTTGGAGTCTGAGTTAGCTTTCTTCCTAGAGCCTCTCAAATCAACCCAGCTAAGCCTACCCTGCCATGTCAGCCCTGGGGAAGAGAATCAAAGCAGGTTGTCTCTTTCTTGTAACACAATCATTATTAAAGTGGGGAAACTATGAGATCTGGAATGAGATAGATTCATTGCCAAGTTCTGAACAGTTGGCTTAGTCTTCAAAGTGAGTGTGTGTGTTCGGGTGTGGGGTTCATTTAATATGATTATTTAATTACAGTTCTGTCATGTATATCTGTATAATCTCTTCCAGGTTATTTATTCTTTATGAGATTTATTTCTCATATCTAAAATAGGAATAGTAATCTCATCCTCAATTTAACTTGGATTAGTTTAAACAGAATATGTATAGCAACATGTACAGTGCCTGACAATAGTAGGTAGTCAATAAATATTAGATGTCTTCACTGAATAAAAAGAAACTTCATTTATGTTCCCTGTCTCTTTGAAACTAGCATGAACAGGGGCGCCTGGGTGGCGCAGTCGGTTAAGCGTCCGACTTCAACCAGGTCACGATCTCGCGGTCCGTGAGTTCGAGCCCCGCATCAGGCTCTGGGCTGCTGGCTCAGAGCCTGGAGCCTGTTTCTGATTCTGTGTCTCCCGCTCTCTCTGCCCCTCCCCTGTTCATGCTTTGTCTCTCTCTGTCCCCCCCAAAAAATAAATAAACGTTGAAACTAGCATGAACAAATCTTTATTTTTATTTTTTTAAGTTTTTTAATTTATTTTGAGAAATACAGTGAGAGCAAGTGCAAGCAAGGGAGGGGCAGAGAGAGAGCGGAACAGAGATTCCAAAGCAGGCTCGGGGCACCTGGGTGGCGCAGTCGGTTAGGCGTCCGACTTCAGCCAGGTCACGATCTCGCACTCCGTGAGTTCGAGCCCCGCGTCAGGCTCTGGGCTGATGGCTCAGAGCCTGGAGCCTGTTTCCGATTCTGTGTCTCCCTCTCTCTCTGCCCCTCCCCCGTTCATGCTCTGTCTCTCTCTGTCCCAAAAATAAATAAAAACAAAAAAACAAAGCAGGCTCCACACTGACAGCCAAGAGCCTGATGCAGGGCCCAACTCACAAACTGTGAAATCGTGACCTGACCCGAAGGCAGATGCTTACCTGACTGAACGAACCAGGCACGCCCAATATTTATTTTTATGAATAAAATAAATAAGTACAATTTAATTACAAATCACAAAGAAACACATTTGGTAGACAAGTGGTATTGTTGAATTAATTTATTGATTTTTCTCACTTTAAACAATACTCGCAATATAAAGAAAGAAATTAACTCCAAAATATTAGAAATATATTATGTATACAAGACATATAGATTAAAGCTGTAATAGTAACCAAATAAGTCAGCAAAATCCAACCTGAAATGGGTATATAAAAATTTCCCATTGGTATGTAACATTTTTCTAAAGGTATATACAAATTTTTACCTTGAAAGTTGCCTTGGACTTTTACAAGCCAGATATTGAGTCAGATGAAGAAAAGAGATTCTTGTGTGACAAAAAGCCTTAAAAGGAAACACCCTTCTCTCAGTCATCCATGACTAAAGGCCAGGGATTGCACTGTCACATACATAAAGCAAATGATCAGACAGATAAGCCTCGTATGTGTTCTTTCTAACCCACTTCAGGAAAGAGCCATGCTATTTAGTGCACTCTTTTACAACCTCTTCATGAGTAACCTTTTAGTTTCAGCTCAAACACTTCCAAGTCAAATTTCCTCTCATCTAGAGAAAATTGAAGGCTCTGATGATGAGAAATTTCTTGTTTACTATGGTCAGCATGGGCAGGCAGGCTGTGAGTCTAGTGACACAAAGGTAGGTAACTGAGACACAGCAAGGAACCTTCTCCCCCAACCTGATGTTTTAAAATATAGCAGAACCAGGTCCTTGGATCCTCTAACCTGGTAGATTTCTCAATCCACATTGGCTGCAATGGCCAGCAGACTTAGGGTCTAGCTCCATGAAGAAGTAAGAGACATTAGGAGAAGTTTCCACACTTATATTTAGTCTGACTATGTTATTTTCACTGCTTTTTGATGACTTAGTAGTAAACTGGAGTCAAATAACATGGAACTAAGTCTAAACCACAATTCTCCAAATTAATTGAGAATTCTAATAAATATTGAGACACAACTGGCTCTTAAACCTTTTTTTTTTTATTAAAATGTCATTGACATACAACATGCTATTAGTTTCAAGTGTGAACCATAGTGATTCAATATTTTTATACCTTATGAAATGATCCCCACAATAAGTCTGGTTACCATCTGTCACCATACATAGTTACTACAATATTATTAACTATATTTCCTATGTTGTACATAACATCCCCATGACTTATTTATTTTATAACTGAAAGTTTGTATTTCTTAATCTTGTTCACTTATTTAGCCTGTCCCCTAACTACTCCCCCCGCCCCTTGATAACCAATAACATGTTTTTTGTATTTATGAGTCTGTTTCTGTTTTTGTATTATTTGTTCATTTGTTTTGTTTTTTAGAATCCACATATGAGTGAAATTATACAGTATTTGTCTTTCCCTGTCTGATTTATTTCACTTAGCATAATACCCTATAGGTCCATCCATGTTTTTGCAAATGGCAAGATTTCATTCTGTTTTATGAAATAAATATGTATGTATTTCATACATATATATACACACATATATATGTATGATGATATATATATTATATATGTATGTATATACATATATATATGACACAACTTCTTTATCTATTTGTCTATTGATGGACACAGGTTGCTTCTATATATTGTCTGTTGTAAATAATGCTGCAATAAATGTAAGGATGCATGTATCTTTTCGTATTGGTGTTTTTGTTTTCTTCAGATAAATACCTAGACATGGAATTGCTGGATAGTATGGTAGTTCTATTTTTAATGTTTTGAGGAACACCCATACTATTTTCCATATTGGCTGGAAATAGTGTACGAGAGTTCCCTTTTCTCCACATTCTCACCAATGCTTGTTATTTTTTGTCTTTTTGATAGTAGCCAATCTGACAGGTATGAGGTGATATCTCATTGTGGTTTTTATTTATACTTTCCTGATGATTAGTGATGCCGAGCATCTTTTCTTGGCCCTGTTGGCCATTTGTATGTATTCTTTGATAAAATGTCTATTCAAGTCCTGTATCCATTTTTTAAACAGTAGATGAAAATTACAGAAGGCAAAAATTGTATTTAAACATTTTTGAACCAGTTGTTATTACCGTTTAAGACTATGGGAGAGTGATGGTATTTGGGGCAAGACTTATTCCCAACTACTAATATATTCCATGAATCATGGGCATGGAAACAGGAAGGATATTTTTGTTGTTCATTTCTGTATTCCCAGAAACTAGAACAATGTTCTAGCACTTAGTAGCTCAATAAATATTTGTTGACTGACTATCTGGAGGAAGGAATTAGAGTGAAAGTAGAACATACAATACTTCATAGAGGAGATATGTGTGAGGGTGTAGAGGATTCTGGTTTTAGAGGCAGTGACAGAATGATACTAACAGCATCACGTCTCATAAGTGAGGACAAAAAGTACACATTAGAGTTAAAGGTAAAGAAACAAATGTTCACATAGAACATAGTAGAAGAGGGGCGCCTGGGTGGCGCAGTCGGTTAAGCGTCCGACTTCAGCCAGGTCACGATCTCGCGGTCCGGGAGTTCGAGCCCCGCGTCCGGCTCTGGGCTGATGGCTCAGAGCCTGGAGCCTGTTTCCGATTCTGTGTCTCCCTCTCTCTCTGCCCCTCCCCCATTCATGCTCTGTCTCTCTCTGTCCCAAAAATAAAAAAAAAAAAAAGAACATAGTAGAAGAGCCTCATGGGAAAAAAAAAGGATGAATTGTATACAAATGTGAAAATGAGAAGGTTGTCCTTGGAGAAAAAGTTGTTAATAACTGAGAAAAAGCTACTCGTAGTTAGAAGTTAAACCAGAGACTTATGATAAGTACAGGAGAGGTGAGAAGAGAAGTATCAGGGCTTAACAGGCCGCAATATCCCATGAGACATGCTCAAGTTTCCTGGTGTGTAGGGGCTGCAAATTGAAATGCTTACAGGAGACAGGTAATGAGTGACTGGGGCCCAGTGGAAAAACAGAAAGCATATGCTCCTTCTAAAACCAGCAGTCATTGTAGCTCCTATGATTGTTTGCCATTCGGAAATTGAAACCCAAAGATCTGCACTTGCATGTAAAATCTTCTAATTTGTAAATGTTAGGAACTGATTCAACATTTATAAAAAATGGTTTATGTCACATAGCAATGCAGATTTATAAAATGTAGCATTGAGAAAAAAGAAAAGGAATGAGATTTATGGCATAGAATCGTTGAGACAAATTAAAAACACATTCACAAAGAAAAAGAAAATATTCTATAAGATTTCATGTACATTAAATGACACAAGTCAAACACATTAGTATCCTGCCTTGGTTATGGGAGATAAAACTGACCGAGAAATGAGAGGGAAATACCAATTTAAGAAAAAAATCAGAGAAGTCCTACATGGGCACATGATAATACCGTACTATGGATTAGGAGTATTATTATCCAATTTTCTGCATATAAAGTCTAAAAGTAAATGAATAAATAAAGCACACAGTAAAGACCCAAAAAACAAACAAATCAAACATGTTAGTATTTCAATTCGATCTGTGAGCTACTGGTTCCAAAGTCCTTATTTACATATTGTCCCCCAAAAGCTTCCCTGAATGTGGCCAGAGAATTGGAAAATTTTGGAGAAAATTGGCTCCTGGAAGAGTTGAGAGGCCATGACTTATAAGCACTCAGTGGTCATTGCTACTCCTGTGTCATCTGCTGGTACTTCTCTGCTGGGTTTTGGGCGATGGACAAGCAAGAGAATGAGGAGTGAAAGACAAAGAAAATGCATCAGACATAGCAGACTAGATATGCCTCTAATGATTCTCACCCAGTGAAAAGCCTTCACAATACCCTAGGGACTGGAGATTAAGATAAGTGTGCTTCTGTGTCTATTTGTGAAAATACTATCAAAGATAAGTACACACAGATCCTGCTTCATATGGAAGTAGTGTAATTTTCCAAGCCCTGTTTTCTAAATTCAACACATGCTCCTCATCAAAGTTCCTCTGTAAATTTGAGCCCTCCAACAGATTGTGGTCTAGGGAAAACAAAAACTATACACATGGTTTTTATTTTTTATATATTAAATGAAGCCAATATATTTCTATAAATCAATTTGTTCTCTGGCTCATGATGAAACCAATTTTTCAAAAGTTTTAATCAAATTAATGATCATGGACAATGGTCATTTTATTTTTCCCTTAAAGCCTAAATTAACCTTTTAAGTTAAGAATGTGTGGTGATTACTGCCCAAGGCTAGTACTGTTTAGAACAGTAAATGTCCATGAATTACATTTTACTTTTTTTTTTTAACTTTTTTTAAAGTTAGGTTTTTAAATGACCATTCTCTCCGGAAGTGCTGCTGAAAATTAACTTCTATTAAATGGTAAATGCAAATGATGAAACCCTGGATTGCAAATATAATTACATTAAGTACATAGAAAAACTTAAAATTTTTAAGTTTTGAGTTTAACTATTAAAAGTTTATTCTAGTTCTTATTAAAGTAAGATTTAATTCATATGTTATTAAAAGATCTAGATAGTGGACTATGTTTAACATTTTTGAAAGGTAATGTAGAGTCGATTGGGTTTCTCTACACTACCTTCTACACATGTGACTTTTACTCACCACTGCCTCAGTTTCTTCACCCATAAAATTTTGAGAAAAGTAGTATGAAATTAATTACTACTTAGAATACTACCATAAAGTAAATGTCAGGTACTGTTATTAGTGACATCTAAAAATCAAATTATCATTTGATAATGTGCATACACTTCTGACAAGTATTCCAAAGATATTTATCATATGTCTTTGCAAATACATTCATCATCATCTGCTAAAAAGTGTTAATCATTTATATTATCATTTAAATTTATAACTAGCAACTTTGGGGTAGAAAAGCATTGTCTTCACACCGATCATTCAACCTTTTACTTCTAAATAGAATGCTAAGTAATGAATTGAGTTGTTAATTTAGAATAAGACCTACATAAGTATGAAAAGATAGGCCGTCTCATAAAATATCGTGAGTATTTCTATGTCATAAAATATCGTATTTCATTTACAAAATAATGACCAGAAGGTCTCCTAGCATTGACTTGTTCAGGATAGGCTCTCAAAAATGTCTAAATACATTAATTTGAGAAGTTGCTATGATTTAAGGTTGGTTTTTTTTTTATTTTTAAAAGTTTTATTTTAATTCCAGTTAGTTAACATACAGTGTAATATTAGTTTCAGATGTACTATGTAGTGATTCAAGACTTCCATACAACACCTGGTGCTCATCACAAGTGCCTTCCTTAATCCCCATCACCTATTTCATCCACCTCCCACCCATCTTCCCTCTGGTAACCATCAGTTTGTTCTCTATCACTAATAGTCTGTTTCTTGATTTGTCTCTTTCTCTTTTTCTTTCCCTTTGCTCATCTGTTTCTTAAATTATTTTTGTTGTTGCTGTTGTTTGTTGTTTTATTTTTTTATTTTATTTTTTATTTTTAAAAATTTACATCCAAATTAGCATATAGTGCAACAATGATTTCAGGAGTAGATTCCTTGGTGCCCCTTACCCATTTAGCCCATCCCCCCCACAACCCCTGTAGTAACCCTCAGTTTATTCTCCGTATTTATGAGCCTCTTATGTTTTGTACCCCTCCCTGTTTTTATATTATTTTTCTCTCCCTTCCCTAATGTTCATCTGTTTTGTCTCTTAAAGTCCTCATATGAGTGAAATCATATGGTATTTGTCTTTCTCTGACTTATTTCTCTTAGCATTATACTCTCTAGCTCCACCCACATCATTGCAAAAAGCAAGATTTCATTCTTTTTATGGCTGAATAATATTCCCTCATATATATATGTATATATGTATATATATGTACATATGTATATATATGTATATATACATATATATCTTCTTTTATCTATTTATATATACCATCTCTTCTTTTTTTAATGTATTTCACTTCTTTTTCATATGTGTTTTGCAAAATTTCCAAGGTAAACATTAGCTTCATATGCATAAATAAAGGAGAGTTCTTTTAAGAACTGGCATTTACTGAATCAAAATGATCAGATTTTGATAATGGAAAATAAGCTTGTATATTATCAACACTGAAGAGCTTAAATGAGGAGTTTTCTTTGGAAGGATCTCCCTCATTGAATCCCATTCTGCCTCAAGGGACTCAAAGCATCATCATATACATACAAATACAAGAAAATGCATCCACGTGGGAGCAGCATCTGCACAATCTCAGAGATGGTTCTATGTCACACGTGTAAATGTTCCAGGTATTTGATATTCTGTACTAGGACTTTTATGGGTGAGTTTCAACATTTAGTTAAGAACACATTTTCTTAGGGTGCCTGGGTGGCTCAGTCAGCTAGGCATCTGACGTCAGCTCAGGTCATGATCTCATTGCTTGTGAGTTGCGAGCCCCACACTGGGCTCTCTGCTGTCAGTGTGAACCCCACTTCGGTTCCTGTCTCCCTCTCTCTCTGCCCCTCCCCAGCTTGTGCTTTCTCTCTGTCTCAAAACTAAATAAAAGCATTTTTAAAAAATTAAAAAAGAACACATTTTCTTGGAGGTGCCTGGGTGGCTCAGTCGGTTAAGCATCCAACTTTGACTTAGGTCGTGATCTCACAGTTGGTGGGTTTGAGCCCCACACAGGGCTCTGTGCTGACAGCTCAGCGCCTGGAGCCTACTTCAAATTCTGTGTCTCCCTCTCTCTGCCCCTCCCCTGCTTGTGCTCTCTCTCTCTCTCTCTCTCTCTCAAAAATAAATAAATAATAAAAAAAGAACACATTTTCTTGGGAGATAAATTTATATAATCCCATAATTTGCTAAATTGTCAGACTATTAACTACCTTAAATATACAAAGAAATCACTGTGCATATTTTATTCTCTACATTTCTGCACTATCATTGTCATCTTCAATTTTGGCTATGAAATGCATTTTCCTACATTCTCATCTGCTCACTGAAGGACAAGACCAAAGACAAGACTGGAAGTTCCTACATGAACTCCATGTTCCCGAAGAACCAGCCCACCAGCGGCTGGTTGCTGTCCTCATCCAGAAAGACGCTGCCATCTATCTGCAGCAGCAGAGGCCTTGGGGCCTCTTCCCTCTGCAGCACTGGTCTGCCCCACCAGTATGGCTGCTGGGAGGTTCCTCTCCTCCAAGAGCCCCAAGTGCTGGCAGGGACTGGTCCCTCTTCAGTCCCTGCTGAGCAAGCATCACGCACAGCTGTGTGTGTGCAGTTCCCTTCCCTGAAGGCAGTGGTCTATAGCCAACCCCAGAGGCTCACTGTTACAAGGGCTCTGGGGTGGTATTTTGGGCAAAGCAACACTATCGTTCTTAGGGACTAGTTTCTGTAATTCTGATATCACATGTTGACCTTTGTCATACTTGAACTTCTTGGAGTTTGCCTGTGGCAACTTTGTGTGACAAGGAAGTTGTCCTGGCACACATGTCGGGTTGGCTTCCTGACCAGAGACCAGCTTGGCTGAGCAATGAGGGGGAGCTCTTAGACACACTGAAGACCTCAGTCTACCTGTGAACTTCTGGCTCTGCAGGAGCGTGAGCTGCCAGCTGTCCCCAGCAGCACTGCCTGGAACCCCCAGGAGGAGGCCTAATGCTTCTCCCCACCCCTGCTTTATCTATTCATCAATCAATGGACACTTGGGCTGCTTCCATACTTTGCCTACTGTGAATAATGTTGCCATAGACATATTTATCCTCTGGGTAAATATCCAGCAGTGCCATTGCTGGATCATAGGCTAAATCTATTTTTAACTTTTTGAGGAACCTCCATACTATCTTCCAGAGTGGTTGCACCTGTCGCATTCCCATCAATAGTGCACGAGGCTTCCTTTTCCTCCATATCCTCACCAACACCTGTTGTTTCTTGTGTGGTTGATTTTAGCCATTCTGAAGATGTAAGGTGATATCTCCTTGTAGTTTTGATTTGCATTTTCCTGATGGTAAGTGATGATAAACATATTTTCATATGTCTATTGGCCATCTGGATATCTTCACTGGAGAAATGTCTGTCCCTGATTTTTTTTCCATTTTAATTGGATTATTTATTTTTTGGGTGTTGAGTTTTATAAGTTGTGTATATGTTTTGGAGATATGAGATATGAGATATGTCATTTGCAAATATCTTCTCCCATTCAGTAGATTGTCTTTAAGTTTTGTTGACTGGTTCCTTCACTGTGCAGAAGCTTTTATTTTGATATAGTCCCAGTAGTTTATTTTTGCTTTTGTTTCTCTTGCCTCAGAAGATATACCTGGAAAAATGTTGCTATGGCTGATATCAAAGAGGTTACTATCTGTGTTCTCTTATAGGATTTTTATGGTTTCTGATTTCAAATTTCTATATTTCATCTATTTGGCATTTATTTTTGTGGATAGTGTAAGAAAGTGGTCCAGATTCTTTCTTTTGCATGTTGTTGTCCAGTTTTCCCAACACCAATTGAAGAGACTTCCTTTTTCACCACTGAATATTCTGTCCTGCTTTGTTTTTTTCTGGGTTTTATATTCTGTTATATTGACCTATGTGTCTATTTTTGTGTAGTACTATACTGCTTTGATTACCATGGCTTTGTAGTATAGCTTGAAATAGGGAATCATGATGCATCCAGCTTTGCTTTTCTTTTCCAAGACTGCTTTGGCTATCTGTAGTCTTTTGTGGTTCCAAACAAATGTTTGAATTGTTTGTTCCAGTTCTGTGAAAAATGCTGTTGGTATTTTGATAGGAATTTCATTAAAAGCATAGATTGCTTTCAGTAGGAGAGACATTTTAACAATATTTGTTCTTCCAATCCATAAGCATGGAATGTCCTTCCATTTCTTTGTGTCTTCTTCAATTTCTTTTATGAGCATTTTATAGTTTTCAGAGTACAAGCCTTTCGCTTCTTTGGTTAGGATTATTCCTAGGTATCTTATTATTTTTGGTGCAATTGTAAATAAGAATATTTTTGTAATTTCTCTTTCTGCTGCTTCATTATTGGTGTATAAAAATGCAACAGGTTTCTGTACATTGATTTTATATCCTGCAACATTACCGAATTCATTTATCAGTTCTAGCAGTTTTTCAGTGGAGTCTTTTGGGTTTTCTATAATATAGTATCATGTCATCTGCAAATAGTGAAAGTTTTACTTCTTCCTTAATGATTTCAATGCCTTCTATTTCTTTCTGTTGTCTGACTGCTGTAGCTAGGACTCCCAGTACTATTTTGAATAAAATTGGTGAGAATAGATATTCTTGTCTTATTCCTGATCCTGGAAAAAGCTCTCAGTTTTTCCCCCATTAAGGATGATATTAGCTGTGAGTCTTTCATATATGGCCTTTATTATGTTGAGGTATATTCCCTCTAACCGTCCTTTGTTGAAGGTTTTTTATCATGCATGGATGCTGTACTTTGTCAAATGCTTTTCCTGCATCTATTGAAATGATCATATGGTTCTTATCTTTTCTCCTATTGATGTGATGTATCATGTTGATTGATTTGTGAATATTGAACTACCTTGCAGCCCAAGAGTAAATCCTGCTTGATCATGATGAGTGATTTATTTATTTTATTTTTAATTTCAGTTTGCTAGTATTTTGTTGAGGATTTTGCATCTATGTTCATTGGGAATATTGGATTCTTTTTCAGTGGTGTCTTTATCCAGTTTTGGTATCAGGGTAAGTCTGGTCTCATAGAAAGAATTTGGAAGTTTTCCTTCCTTTTGCATTTTTTTCAAAATAGTTTGAGAAGAATAGGTATTAATTTTTCTTCAAACTTTTGGTAGAATTTGCCTGTGAAGCCATCTGGTCCTGGACTTTTGTTTGTTGGGAGTTTTTTGATTATTGATTCAATTTCTCTGCTGGTTATCAGTCTGTTGAAATTTTCTTTTTCTTCCTGTTTTAGTTTTGGTTTATGTGTTTCTAGGAATTTATCCATTTCTTCTAGGTTGTCCATTTTTTTGGCATAATAGTTTTTCATAATATTCTCTTATAATTGTATTTCTGATATTGGTTGTTATTTATCTTCTGTCATTTGTGATTTTACTTATTGGGTCCTTTCTCTTTTTTTCCTGATAAGTCTGGTTAGAGGTTTATCAATTTTATTGACTTTTTTCATAGAACCATCTCCTGGTTTCATAGATATGTTCTTTTGTTTTTTTAGTTTCTATATCATTTATTTCTGCTGTAATATTTATTATTTCCTTCCTTCTTTTGATTCTAGGTTTGGTTTGTTTTTATTTTTCTGGCCCTTTTGGGTGTAAGTTTAGTTGTTTATTTAGGGTTTTTCTTGCTTGTGAGATAGGCCTGTATTGCTATAAACTTCTCTCTTAGAACTACTTTTGCTGCATCCCAAAGATTTTGGGTTGTTCTGTTTTCATTTTCACCTGTTTTCATGTATTTTTAAAATTTCTTCTTTTATTTCATGATTGACCCATTTATTTTTTAGAAGCATAGTATTTAATTTCCATGTATCTGTGGTCTTTCCAGATTTTTTCTTGAGGTTGACTTCTAGTTTCATAGCATTGTGGTCAGTAAAGATACACGGTATGACTTTGATCTTCTTTAATTTGTTGAGCCTTTTTTTGTGAGCTAATATGTGATCTATCCTGGAGAATGTTCTATATGTACTTGAAAAGAAAGTGTATTCTGCAGTTTTAGGATGGAATGCTCTGAATATATCTGTTAAGTCCATGTCATTTAAAGTCATTTTCCCTGTTGATTTTCTCCTTAGATGATCTGTCCATTGATGGAAATGGAATGAGGAAGTCTCTTACTATTATTGTATTATTATTAATTAGTTCCTTTTTGTTTGTTATTAACTGTTTTATGTATTTGGGTACTCCTATGTCAGGTGCATAAATATTTACAACTGTTATATCTTCTTGTTGGGTAGTCCCCTTTATTATTATATAGTGCCCTTCCTTGTCTCTTGTTACAGTTTTTGTTTTAAAGTCTATTTTTTCCACTGTAAGTATTTCTGCTCCAGCTTTATTTTGACATCTATTTGCATGATAGATGTTGATCCATCCCCTCACTTTCAATCTGCAAGTATTTTTAGGTCTAAAATGAGTCTCTTTTAGGTAACATATAGATTACTCTTGTTTTTTACCCATTCTGTCACCCTATGTCCTTTGATTGGAGTATTTAGTCCATTTACATTCAAAGTAATTATTGATAGATGTATTTATTTACATTTTATCATTTTCTTTGTGGTTGTTTCTGAAGATTTTCTCTGACCCTGTCTTAGCTTCCTCTATTTCATGGTCTGCTGATTCTCTTTAGTGATATGTTTAGATTTCGTTCTCTTTATTCTTTGTATATTTATTAGTGGTTTTTGATATACGATTACCTTTAGGTTTGTATATAAGCTCTTATGCACATAGCAGTCTAAATGAAGTTGATGGTTGTTTAAGTTTGTACCCATTCTTTACTCTTCTCCTCCCTACATTTTAAGTATATGTTGTTATATTTCACACCCTTTTATTTTGCGTTCCTTGACTGATTTTTTTACAGAAATATTTATTTTCACTGCTTTTGTGTTTCCTACCTTTATACTGTCACTTTCAGTCTTTCCTTTCCACTCAAAGGGTCCCCTTTAATATTTCTTGCAGAGCCGGTTTATTGGTCATGACCTCCATTAGTTTTTGTTTTTCTGGGAAACTATCTTTCCTTATACTCTGAATGATAATTTTGCTTGATAGACTATTCTTTTCTACATATTTTTCACATTCAGCATTTTGAATATATCATGCCACTCCCTTCTGGCTCAGAAAATTTCTGCTGAAAAATCCCTTGCTAGCCTTATAGATTTTTCTCTTGTAAATTACTGTCTTCTTTTGTCGTGCTGCTTTAAAATTTTTTTCTTTATTATATTTTTTTCAGTTTAATTGCAATATGTCTTGGTGTGGATCTGCATTTGTTGATTTTGATGAGAGTTCTCTGTGAGTCCTGGATCTGGATGTTTGTTTCCTTCCCCAGATTAGGGAAGTTTTCAGCTATTATTTCTTCAAATAAATTTTCTGCCCCCTTCTTCTCTCTCTTCTTCCAAGACTCCTTATAGTATGAATGTTATTACATTTGATGGAGTCACTGAGTTCCCCAAGTCAATTACTATTTTGCATAATTTTTTCTCTCTTTTATTCAGTTTGATTATTTTCTATTATTCTATCTTCTAGGTCACTAATTCATTCCTCTGCTTCTCCTAGCCTGCTGTTCCTTTAATCAAGTGTGTTTCTCATATTGTTTATTGAGGTCTTTATCTCTGCTATGTATTCTTTGTCTATGTATTAAGGGTCTCACTCATGTCTTCCACTCTTTTCTCAAGTCCAGTGAGTATCTTTATGATAATTACTTTGAATTCTCTATAAGACATGTTACTTAAAACTTTCATTAGATCTCTGTCCATGGCCATGTCCTGTTTTATCATTTGGAATAATTTTCTCTGTATTCACATTTGTGTAAGTCTCTATGCTTGTTTCTGTGTGTTAAGAAAGTAAACTTTTGTTCTTGAGGGTAATAGCCTTATGAAGAAGAGGTCCTGTAGTGCACTAATGTGTAGTGTCCTCTATTCCTCAGGGCCTGGCACTTATGGGAGTGTCTCTAATGTGTGCTGTGTGTGCTCTGCTGTTTTGTCCTGGCTACTTTATCCTTCAGGTTAGTCATCTGCAGAGTCTCTCTTTGCCTATTAAGGGCAGTGTTTGTTGCCTGAATATGATGAGTTTTAATTAGACATGCTCTGGTCTCTTGGTGAATGAGACCTGTTACCACCACTGCAAGAACTGATGCTCTGCAAAACTCTCAGGTTGAGATGTACAGTGTGGGCAGGGAATTGGGCTGGTCTTTTGCAGGAGGGGGTCTCCATTACATGGGGACTGAGGCAAGCAGGACTGGGAAGAGGGGTTCCCCCACAGCATGGGGGTAAGCAAGTTAGGTAGTGTAACCAAGTTAGGTAGTGAATGTCCAAGCTGTGCTGCTTCCTGAAGGTGGCCCTGTGCTTATGCTGAGGGGCAGGGGAGGGATATGGAGCCTGCCATTTCAAAATAAGGGAAACACATTTGCTCCCAGAGGGGTCTCTCCATGAACTCTTTCTCTCTGGGACACATTCTAAGTTGAACTTTGAAATTCCCAGCTTTAAGCCCCACTGGTTGCCAGAAGTCACGAAATTTGGCCTCTCTCACTTTCCAAGCCAATTGCTATGGGGATTCCTTTTCCAAGTGTGCTCCCCTGTGTGCTAGTGTGTCTCTTGCCCTTCTTTGAAACAATGGATTCCTCCCCACCAGAGTGGCCATGGTCCATTTCTCTCCCAAGTCACATCTCCATACTTCTTAACTTCTTTGACATGGCCTCTTCTCTCCCTTTAGTTGTGGAGTTTGTTCTGCCAGTCTTCAAATCAACTTCTGGGGTATTTAGGATTGTTTGATAGTTATCTAGTTGTATTCATGTGATGAGGTGATCCTAGGAGACTTCTACTCTGCTGCCATTTTCCAACCTCGAGGGTGGTTTTGTTTTCTTTTCCTTTGTTTTGGTTTGGTTTGGTTAATAACTAGCCATTTGAATGTCTGGGGTGGGGGGGTGATCATTATATATATGAACAATGACTTATTTAAGTGCACACTGCTTATTATAAAAACAAACAAAATGGGAACTACTTAAATGTCCAGCAAACTTAAACCCAGTAAAAAAAATCTTAAAAGAAAATTTAGGAGATTCCATTCACACCCTCAAGATTGAAAAGATCTTCCCAAAGCAAGAAAATAAATACAGATATTACATAAAGTATTTTTCTGGGGTGCCTGGGTGGCTCAGTCGGTTAAGCACCTGACTTCAGCTCAGGTCATAATCTCTCGGTTCGTGGGTTTGAGCCCTGCATTGGGCTCTGTGCTGACAGCTCAGAGTCTGGAGCCTGCTTCAGTTTCTGTGTCTCCTTCTCTCTCTGCCCCTCCCCTGCTCATGCTCTGCCTCTCAAAAATAAGTGTTAAAAAAATTTTAAGTAAATAAACAAATAATATTTTTCTTCAATAATATATATTGATATTGGATGATAGAAAAACACCACCTTAGAAAAAATTGCAATGCAGATGCCACATAAAATCTAAATAGCTATAATGCATAAAGAAATTTTGCAAAACGTTTACAAAAAACTTAACAACGTGAAAGACACAAATGAAAAAGATTTGAGTAGACAGTTCATGGAAGAGCAAATCCAAGTAGCTGATAAACATGAAACATGCTCAATCTTCACAGATGTCAGGAAAATATGAATTAAGTAAAAAATACAATGTCTTCAAAAGGTTATTCTGGCTGCAACATCAACCATACATCCTTATAAAGTTCAAGCAGCAGAACTAGCAGATCTTGGAGGGTCTAGAACTCTGTGGCATTCTATCTGCTTAATCAAAACAAAACTAGACCTTCCTTTTACCCCCTCTGGATATCAAAATCCAGAGCAACCTCCACTCAGTGAAACACACCCCCAAAGAGAAAATACACAGGTTTCCTCTTTTGCAAGTGTCTACACTGCCTGGATCAACCAAGGATGTTGGGGCCCTGTCTCTGGGATTTTCCTCTTTCCTTTTTTAACATGGGATAGCCTAGTGGCCAAGAGTAAATACTAGACATTCAAGCCACTTTCTTGGTGAGATGTCTCTGAAATGGGAGACAGTATGAAAAATGGAGGCTGGAAACATCAAAGACCAATTTTATGCATTTTACGATTCTGCCCAAGGCTATTCTGTTTACAGACTTTTTAAAAAAAAATTAATATTTATTTTTGAGAGAGACAGACACAGAACATGAGCAGCAGTGAAACAGAGAGAGAGGGAGGCACAGAATCGGAAGCAGGCTCCAGGCTCTGAGCTATCAGCACAGAGCCTGATGCTGGGCTTGAACTCACAAACTGTGAGATCATGACTGAGCTGAAGTCAGAAGCTTAACCAACTGAGCCACCCTACAGCCTTTTAAGAGTTATTTATTTCTACATCCCTCATGTGTTTATTTTTTGTATGCTGTATGTCAGGACTACACGCTGAGCTCATGGAGATAAAGTTCCTAGCGTCAGAGAGTAAATAAGCAAACAAATAAAAGTTGTAGGTAAAAGTTTTGTTTATTTGTTTTCAAACCTGCCTGAGGTGTAAGGTAGCATTTTAGGTCACACATAGGGACCAAATAATACTGCTTTCAAGAGACTTATGTATCAGCTGAAGAATCAAGTAATAAACCCAAGAAGATTAACTAATAATATAAGACAATATACGGTAAGTAATGAGTGGCCTGGAGTATCAATACATTAATTCAGAGAAGTAGAGATTCTTGTTTGTTACTTGTTATAGAGCTGTAACAAGATTTGGTCATGTAAGTTCAATTTATTGCTGTTTTAACAGCTTTAGGTTAGAGATTCAAATTTTAAGAATTTTATTTACTACTTAAAAATGTAAAATAGCTATGCCAGTAGGAACACCAGTCACCTAATCTGAAATACAAAGCATGGACCAGACCTGACCTGCACTATATGACCATACATTTTCTACTTTTATTTTTTAATGAAAATTCTATCAAACCAAGCATAAGTGACATTTACTGAATCAAATAGTCTTTATAAAATAAGATTTATAATATAGTATATGGTTAAGATTCCTGTTAATATCTTTCTCAATAATCTTTTTATTTTTTTATATCAGTTTCTAACTTATTCTAACTTTAATATTGTATGCAACTATTAAGAGCCACCTATTAATTGAAATCATCTTTAAAATTCACTTCACCCTGACTTTAATTGTGTAATTAAATCTTACCCAGGACTGCTAACAACCATCTTATTTCCAGAGAACTTGTCATCAAAAACCCTTGAAGGTTTGCTGATCTCTTAGCTTTGAGTGCTTCAATGTAGTGGAAAATTCTAATAGCTTTCTATTTCACAGACTATTTCTAGAGTAAACTGACACACATTTAAATTCTCTTCTCTCTGACCTCCTTTTTCTTCTTCCTATATTAGTTGTCACAATAAATGAGGACTCGCTGTATGTTATTAACATTATCTCCTTTAATCTCCACAAAAGCTCTGTGAGTTCAGTGCTATTATCACCACCCTCATGTTATAGATGAGGAAATGCAGGTATAAAGAGGCTAAATAATGTGCTTAGAGGCACATCGCTTGTAAGGAGAAGAGCCAGGATTTAAACCCAAGCAGCCTGACTCCAGAGCCCATGCTTTCACTGTTACAAGATAGCACAGACATGAAAGAGAAAGACAGTGTGACAGTTAAGCGTTTTAATAACACTTCTCTTCATTTGCTATTTTATTCCCTAGGTAAATCTGCAGACATAGAATAACCCTTGGATATCATAGTGCTGTTCCTAGTAATATCTTAGCAGCAGTGTAGGCAACAGGAAAAATACATTTCATTTATTAATAGATTTTCAGCTCCCCTACTCTCCCCCTTCACTTCTCTGAAATCTAGTAGGATGAATCTTAGTGATGAGGACATCAGAGATGTGTCAGTAGAGAAGAGAATGGAAGGTAGGCTGAGAAGGGACAAAAAGGTACTACCTACTGGAGTCTGAGTTTTGGGGAGAGTTGTTTGTATTTTTGTTTTAAGTTTGGAGAGAGAGGGAGAAGAGAGGCAGAGGAGGATTTGTAAAAAACTAAGATAGAAGCAGAGGATTCTAGGGTATTTCAGTCTGTAATATAAAAGAAAGCTCTCAGTGTACCTCAACTGTTTTGTTATATTTTTATAGATTTCATTATAAATTTAAGTTGCCTTTCTTCTTTCTTTCTCTCTCTCTCTCTCTCTCTCTCCCTCTCCTCCTTCCTAACACTGGGCTAGTGCTGGTATTTCTTCCAAATGTCTCACCAGGTCAAACATGCAAATGTTTGTCTGTGCTACTCTTTCAAATCTCCTTAGTTAGGCATGAAGTTTTACAGCAATGTTAGGTGAAAAAAACCTGTATCTCTTAAAGAAGAAAAAATTGTTAAAACTTTAAGTGTTTGAGTGGCATTTTTAACCCTATTTCCCAAAAAAAAAAAAACATGCTGACATATTTTTCCCTCTTCATTAATTCTCTAGTATCTTTGATAAGCCTCTTAACAGTACACCCTACCTCAGTCTTCTTATTCGTAAGGTAATACTGCTTTTTCTTCTCTTCCTTCCCCCTCCTCCTCCTCCCCCTCCTTCTATTCTTCTTCTTCTTCTTCTTCTTCTTCTTCTTCTTCCTCTTCTTCCTCTTCTTCCTCTTCTTCTTCCCCCTTCCCTTCTTCTTCTTTTTTTAGGTAGAATAGAAATTAAGTGAGAAGTAACCTAATGTGAACAAAGCATCCTAGGGACATAAAGATCATTGTGATTGCTAGATTGTAAAACAGTCTTGACCAAATTACATATTGGTCATAGTATGTTCAATAATTTTCCTTTAGTTCTAATCCCTGACCACAACTTCCTATCTTTCTAGATCCCCTCCTTCTCTATTTCCATCTATCCTTATCAATTTTGATTCTCCTACTTTCTTATTTCTTTCTGTTTTCTTTTAAGCTATCAGGTCTTTCCTGAAATCTCTGACTTCTTTACTTATATAGAACTCTATACCTGATTATCTAAATGACTCTTAGATCACCTTCAATTTCTTTACATTCATCTTCCTCTGCTGCCTTCACTCAAAAACAAAAGCTTGCATAATGCTAAAATATGCCTCTGTGCTCCTGTTCCCTAGGCACAGAACACTTGAGCAGAAAATGACCAAGCCAAGCTGTGATCATCTCTAGCTCAGAGTTCTAAATCTCAGCTGCTCCTCTGCACCAATAGTTCACGTGCGATTCTCCTTGGTAAATTCCTTCTTCCATTTCCATCAACAATTATGCCAGATCCCAAACTCTCTTCTTAAATCCCCTGATCAACTCCTACCATCTTCTTTCTCAGCAGAAGACCTTATCTCCAGTTGCACTGATACTATTGAAGCCTTCCTATATGATCTCTCTACTTCCAGGCTCCAAATCTGCAAATATGTCTGTATACAAACCCAAGCTCATTTCTTTTCTCCAGGACTTAAAAATTCAGTGGCTTCCCACCTATTTTAAGCCAAAAAGTCTGTGCCCTAATGATTCTTGTAAAACCTTGCTCTGTTAGGTAAGGATTATTTTACCTAAGATACATATGTCCCTTTAATGCAATATTTCCACCCAAGAAATATTTCTAATCTTTCTCAGTCTTTTCTCATCTGACCTCAGAAGATTAGTTTATATTTCTGCCTCCACCTGGTCATCCGTGCAATCATTCCTAATGCATAGTGATAAGGATTCTTCCCCATCACAACCCTGGACAAGATCTCACTAAGATACTAATGACTTCTTTATTCACTGTATTTATAGGCAAATATGATTTCTACTGCTCTGGACTTTTCTATTGCAAACAAAATTAATAACTGTTCTATCTATCTTTCTAGAAAAAATAGAACACATAAAACTTTCTACTTAATATGCTAGGCTTGATTGGTACTTTATTCTCCAATTTAAACTTTCTAACACCTACAGCCAATTCTATTCTGTCTCCTTATTGAACTTTTCCTTCTCTGATCACTTAAACCTTTGCAAAAACTATGCTGTTGGGGCACTGGTCTTATTCTATACTCTTTTGCGAGGAGACCTCAGTTATTATTTTAACTTCTAGCTATATTATTTCTGAATTCATATTTCTGGTTAAAAATATTCAAGCTTTGACTGTGTATATACCAGTGTCTGCCAGGTACCATCACTTGAATGGCCAAAAACCCTCTCTAAAATCAAAATGTCTCAACATCAGCCTGTCCTTTTTATCTCTACACTTACTTCTCTAGGATTATTTAATACAGGTGACTGACTTCACCATCTACCTAATCACCTGCACCATAAATACTTATTCTTAATTATTCCTTCACCCTTATGTTTTCACATTTAATAAATATCCTGCTGATTTTACCACTAAAATATTGTTCAAATATATCTAGTTCTTTTCTTTTCTGCTATCAGTGCATTATCTTTAAAGTTGATTACTTTAGCAGCCTCTCAATTGGCTCCAAACTAACCCCTTGAAATTCAATTTCTATGTGTCTATACCTGCTTATCGCCCTTCTACATTTCTCCATTGCTTATAAGAAAACAATGACCTCAATCATGACATAGAAAGTCCTTTGTAATCTGGCTTCACCCCATGCCTCTAGTCATCCATTGCCACTTTTGATGTCTTATTTTATGCTTTAGCAACATTAGTAGAGTACCCTAGATACCATCTGTCTTAAGCCTCTCTGACTAGAGTCATCTTTACTGACTCTATTTCTTGCCTCAAAAGCCTACCCACCTTTATTTGACTAATTCCTGTTCATCAATTAAACTCCCTCCAGGAAAATTCCCCTCCTCTATCCTCTACCATCCCAAATTCAGGTTAGACTCTTCTTACAAGAACTCAATCACTGTATTCATTGGGCCATGCCATATTTGAGAGAGAGGACCATAGTTTTCTATTCCTAGTGTGATGCAAAATAAACCCTTCATACATATTTTTTAAAAGAATGAATAAATGTATTCTGTCAAGAACAATATTGATATACCAAATTAACCTAAAACTCCCCTATGATTACCTTACTCTAAACCAAGCTACCACTATGTAGTTTTGAGAGAGTAGTCATTATTTGACTTTTTTTTTACTAATGATCATGACGGCTAATTTTAATAAACTAATGTTGAATCTTTATGCTTTTCTTTCAAGAAAGCACCTGTCACAACATCTGGAAATATAAAATGATGTTAAAAATTGTAAAAATTCTAAAGTTTTTATGGTAAAAATTGTGACAGTAACAAAATTTTGCTTTACATGAAATAATCCATACACAGATCATGTAAAAGTTTATTATTAACCTACCATAGATTCTTTCTGCACCCAGCTTCTTTCCCAAGATGAAATATATGATTTTTATTTTTAATTTCCTTAAGTTTTCCTAACTTGTGGTTTGAGAGCGTATAGACTATTATAGAGAGAATAAGGAAAAAATAAAAATCAGAAACACTAAGAAGAATTTCTAAATAATCTCTTCAAGATTATAAATATGTTAGATGTGCAATACAGGAATACCTTCCTATTGAGATAATGGGTAGAAACTGGGCAGTCCATTTCAATGACAAAATGTATCTCTTATCCTGTAAATCAAAGGCTGCATTAGCCAAGAAAGCCCCTTTATGAAGCAAATAATGATTGGTAGCA